>NW_003101674.1:1373754-1381996 GCF_000003855.2 Blastomyces gilchristii SLH14081
GGCGTCAAGCGACTGTTGGATCGCCTGATGCTGTTCATGTTGCGCTGGAGGGTCTGGAGCTGTTTGAATTAATGCTGCAGTTGACACTTCACTTTCTTCCTTAAGGACGTTCATCGGCTTAAGAAGATGATAGAGTATGACTAAGTCTAGAAAATATTATTATATAGAGATCTAGTAAGAAGCTGAATCTCTTATAAATAGAGTCTTATAAGATTATGAAGAAAGTTAGCTTATAGTTCTATAGATTAAAACTGTTGTCTAAGTTATAAATATACAATGTTTTTCATATCTCTTTACTTTATAAATATAAGAAATTCTTAGAAGAGAACTCTGTGACTCATCACTCTATTTATAAAGTATTAGAGAGTGAAAGAGAATATCAGACTAAAGAAATTATTAATTCAGAGAAGTAAGATTACAAGCTCTAATTCAAGATTCAGTGATAAGAGTATTCTGATGAGATGAATGAGTTCACTGAAGAATTATCTGAGTAGATAAGACATCTGTAAAAGCTAAGATATGACTTTTATATTATAAATTCTGATAAGTCAGAATAATACAGTCTTCACTAAGAACCTGATTATAATAAAGATATTAACACTGTTATTTACAAACTCTAGTCTATAAGATGATAAGTTTCTACTGAGATGAACAGTCTACAGTATATATAAAAGAAAGAAGAAATCATGTTCTTATTAAAGCTAAAAAATAAGAAAATAGAAACAGATCTGTAAACACAATTTAGAGACTAATAAAGAAAAAATAAAGAAAATTTATATTCATATTCTCAATACTTATAATACTCAATCTTTTCATAACTATTAATTTTTCTCTTCAAAGAAGCAGAGAGTATTATATCTGCAGTACAGACAATTGTTGCATTTGATATAAAGACTGTCAGAAATACACAGACTTCAGAGAAGTCAGACATCAGAATATATACAGTTGTAACAGAATCTTGAAGACTGATCATCTATGTATATGATCAGATATCTCTTATAAAGCTGTGTCTACTTTCTCAGTTATACTGAAGTATTCAGTCTGAAAATAATTAAGATACAGAGAGAGAGCTCATCTGTTCAGATTAACTTCTGTCACAAATTCATGATATTCACATTGTCTTGATTACTCAGATTTTACAGATATCTGAGAACTTATCTCTCATTGATAATGAAATTATAGAAATGTACTGCAGTGTAAGAACTGTTAATAGAGAATCTAGATATATTTACATATATCTGATCAGAGATTGTATAGATAGAGAGAAGATGATTATAGACTTACAGAACTGTAGAAGACACTGATAACATCAGAAGCTTTACAAGAACTGTTAGCTAGAATCTGTAAGAAATTACTTATAAGAAGACTTACAGCAAAGAGCAGAACTGTACTACTTAAAGTCAGAGACTGATCTGAGAGAGATATGAAATTAATCACTGATCTGAAGATTAGATGCAGTGACAGAGCTGAGAGAAGTGAAGACACTATTATAAGCAGTGATATCTCTACTTTATCAGTCAGTAAAAAGTAATCAGAGAAGTTACAGAAACACTTACAAGAAGCTCAGTGACAGTCAGATATTATTTATAAAGATATTGAAATTGAAAAATTTTTTATTCTTGAGAAGTTCTTGAATTAATATATAGATATTATTAGAAATACTCTCTCTCTGTTATCTGAGTGAAAACACTTTATGAATAAATGAAGATACTTACAGTTTATAAGAATAAGAGCTGTTATAGAAAAAGAAAAAAGAAGATAAAATTTCACAGACAGATCTGAGATATTTATACTACTCTAGAGAGATTTACTTATACTGTGAGTGATTTTATGAAACAGTCAGATCACTCTAGTAAATAAAGAATAATTATAAATTATAGATCTGAATCTTTCTATATAACTATAAAGAGTGATTACAGACTGTAGATATCTTAATTCTATAATTCTATAGAGTTAATAAAAGAATGAAAAATTCCTCATAATTCTACAGTATCAAAGAACAATAATTTATAAGAATGAGTAAAAGATTAACTTATGAATACTTCTCTTTGATAAGAATAATCTTACAGAGAGTGATTCATCTGTGAGATAAATCTGTGTAATAGTTATACAAGAATTTCATGAAAATAATTAAGAGTTAATTAGAACTCTTTTATATAGAAGATATGAGATGAATCTGTATAGTAATTAGAGAAGAATCTGTAGATTATAAAGAATCTCACAAAATAAGAAACTAAGTAATAGACTCTTTTTTCTTTATAGTAATAAGAGATTTTTCCTCACTAAGGTTTTTTTTATAGATATAAAGAGTTTTTAGTAAGTATCACTGCAGTGCTAAGCTGATTCTATGAAGTCACTCAGTGAAAGACTTCACAGACAAAGTCTTAGAGAGAGAGAAGTATATAAGAAATCTCACTTCTTACAGATTCTTTATCTCTATTTTTATCTCTTATATAATTAATAGAGTTAGCAGCTCTTGACTATATATAACTATATAGACTGAAGTTCATAAATACTATTCATAACTCAGCTTAAATACTATTATATATTTAATCTCTATATTTTATCTTTCTATTATAAATACTTCTAGTAGTTAACAGTACATATCACACTAAGCTGCAAACACCCGAATAATCGCCTGCAAGCACTTATTCTTATATATAGAGAATATAAATCTGTTTCTATATAATAATATAAATATTATTAGCAGAATATAGAGAAACTGATTATTTATATCTTAAAATAGAAGACTTTATCAATAATTATATTAATATAGAGTTAATTCTTAAATTTAATAGAAATCTAGTATTACTGTTCTCAATCTCTTACAGAATCTATTAAATATTAAGATATTAAAACTAGATTTAATATATCTCACTAAGCAGAAATTAAAGACTCAGTCAGATCTTGAGATATACTAATTTTATAATTATCATTGTTTACTGATTATATATTAAATACTGTTACTGAGATATTTTTTTATATCTTTCTATCAGAGATAGATCAGATTAAATAAGATGAAATATAAGTGAGACTTAATATTAATATCTTGATATATCAAAGACAGACAGAGTTTTTACAGAGATTGTACTTCAGATATATTCATTAATTATGTACTTAATATTAGTACTGAGATATCTTTTTGTATTTTTCTATCAGAGATAAGTCAGATTGAAAAGAGTGATATATGAGTAAGACTTAATGTTAATATTTTGAAACATCAAAGATAGACAGAGTTTTCACAGAGATTACTCTTCAGATATCTTTACAATTACATATTGAGAATCTTTTAAAATTAAGAAGATTAATGTATATAACTAGATCTCTTCATCTTACAATTTATATAATAATTTGACTCAGAGTTGTGATGTAATAGAGATGAATAGAAGATAATCTGACTCAGAAGTTTCAAATAATATCTGATTCACATTTGACTGAATAACTTCATTATCACGTGAGATATGCAGTCAGTGATGAGGTCAAAATACTTGTATAATTAAGAGCTTTTCAATGAATCTATCAGTGAGTTCTTATTTGAAAAATTATATAAGTTCATGATGAAGCAGTGATTAAGCTGATAAAATAAATAGAAGTTAGTCAATTCTATAAAGCTTTATGAAAATAATCTATTAATCAGATATAGTCTGTTACAGAATCTGATATAAGTAAGTATTTAGTACTTATTTAATATTATTAATTAATAGCTATTTCAGATTTATTAATTTTTATTTCACTTTTTTATATTTAAATAAATATTTAATAAATTTATTTATTTATATTTTATTAATTTTTAAGAGAAAAATAGTAAAATTTATATAATAGTATTTCAGAATTAAATTTATAAAATCTTGAATATATTCAGTTATAAAAAAATATTTTTTTTTATTTAATAACTTTATTTATTATTTAATAATATTTTTCTTACTTTTATTTAATCTTTTATTAACTAGTATTTTTACAGTATTTGAATTTCTTTCATTAATACATACTTAGAGATATTGAAAAAAAAATTAAATTCTTATAAAAAAATAATATTTTAAATTTTAAATTTTTTTAATAGATAGTAATAACTTGCTGAATACACTTTTTAATATCTTCATCTTTATTCAATCTTGTAATGATTATTAATTAATTAATGAAAATAAAGATTAAGAATTTACAAGATTTTTATTGTTTCAGTGTTTTTATTGTTTTGATATGATATACTCACTAGAGGTGAGTGAGTAAGCAGCAGCATAATTAGTACTAGTACAGTCAGCTGAGTTATGAGGGGGGTAACCTAATCTAAGCTTCAACTCATGAGGGGTCTTGTTTTATGCAGATCTATCACTGTCTATAGATAACTATGCACTGTCAACTTTCTCTGTAGCAAATGCTGGGAATCTCTTTGTGTCAGTTATGCCGGTTCGTTGAGTGTCTTCCTTTATCCTACCCGTTCACAGAACAATTCAGCCTCCAAAAAGAAAAACAACACGCCTTGCATTTGGCACCTATCAAACCCGCCGCATCATTTAAACAAGAATATAATACTGAGAATCACCACACTACTTTTTACTCTCATCTGATCACACAGTGCTAAAATGTGCGTCCTCGCTGACATGCCAATAAGTCTACAATGAGGACACCACAACGGCCTCATAACCGCCGCCAATCCACCGATGCCCGCCATTCTGAACTTGAACTGAGCTCCCTAAATTCAACACTGAATAAATTTGTAGGGGCCCGGCAAAAGTCATGGATGCTGAACCTAAATTCATCCCCTAAATCAAGCATACTCCCACCTGCGCAACGACCGACTCCTGCTCCCACACCTGATCAGAGCACCACGATCCACTCCCAGTCCAGAGAGAGTGCCAGGGGCCAGGGAAGTCTTTCCACACTAGAATCAGGAAGCCAGCGCACCCCTAACAGTACGCAGGGTCAGAATGGACCCGTCACGCCCTCGTTAGAGCAGCTGCGAATCTCCCCCGTGCCGCTCAACTGCCCATCCCAGCCCGAACCCTCTCCTGTATTGCCGCCAGCCTCTCCTAATATCTCGAATTCGCGGTTTGAGCGAATACCCCAAACTGCGCCGACAGCCGATCGCCAGTATACAGTTCTCCCATCGCCAGATTCGCATCATAGATGCTCCACAAGAGCCGTCACTGAATCGGGACCAGGCGATGGCTCCATTCCAGGAGCTGCTCCTTTCCCGCCACATCAAACAAGCCGTTCGTTGTCTGGAGCGGTATTGCAACAACGAGATCCATCGCTCGATGCCATAAATGGTATGAGACATTCACCACTGTCCATATCACAAACCCCCAGAACTGCGGGGAATTCACCATTCCTAGAAGTACATAGGGATAAACGCGTGCGGATTGTGCCAGGAAATTCAGCTGTGCCTCAACCATATCAACCTCAGAACGCGGCTCCGGCTAACACTCAATCAACATCTGATATGAGTAACAATAGCCACGCGTTCTTGAAGCCCCCGACCTCTGAACAATTTTCTTGGAAAAAATTTGTCCCTATCCTTGGTCGGTTTTCGGCACCACCAGGGAGTGGCGAGAACAATCGGATTTTACTGCTACGAACAGCTTGTGAGAATGAAGATGTGTTCTACATTGCCCTACATCAGGTGTATTGCCTGCACACAATCTCCCCTGGCTTCCTGCCTCCCTCGAAACTTGGAGCTCGCCAAATTGCAGGTCTGGAGCTGGTTTCGCAACTTTTGACACAGAACGGGTGTCTTTCAAAGCCTTTTGTCGAAGCATGCGCTAGTTTCCCAGCCCCATTTGGGATTGTTGTTCAATACTACTCGATTTATCCTGCTGTTTGCGACCAGGTGATAAGTTTTCTAGGCTCCATGGCAGATCGCTGGTTACCGTTTGAGACATCTGTTGCTATGCGGGGATATCCGCCACTTATTGATGAGCTGGTTGACGTGTTTGGGTTCACTTCGCGCACTTTTCGACATATAATATTCACTGCATGCCGTCGCCGTCTTATAGGGGCTCTGGATGACGGCGTTACTCAAGCATACGCACGTATCTTTCAAATCAATGAGGAATTTTATCAGCAGCGCCCCTTACGGCAGTACAGTGCAAATCCTATATCCCCAGCACAGATCCAATCTGAAAATGAATTCCTGAAAACACAATATCTACAGATATTGGAGCAATATATTACTCTAAACCGGACAGTACACGGAGCAATAACCTACCAGTTGCCTCAACGACATCAGGGAACCTCTTTTCCAATAATGGGTGCTGGCGGTCCTCAGCCCCAAACTCAGAATTATGTCATTCAAGGGCCACAGCAATCTCCATTACCGTATGCTTATCCCCAAGTACGGTCCTCATATCGATCACCGGCGGCAAATTCCTCCCAGCGCCCTCTCCAACGAGGCCAACAATATGCCTCTGCGCCACTTCCCAACAGTCTGTATACAACTATCTCTTCACCCACACATGCACATGCAGCAGCCTCTGGAAGGCCAATGATGGCCCACCCTCACTCCAACTCGCTTTCCCCAATTTCGTCCGAGTTTGTTCCCTTGTCGGATAACACGAATACTCAGCTGCGCCATGGTGCCTTTATTCACTCATCCGTTCAACCACCCCGAACAAGCTGCACCGCCGCCCAATCTTTTTACCCGAAAGCAAACAATTTACTCCTCCCTCCAGCGGGAGTTCCTCCAATGGAAACTGCTAATCCAAACCCTCTTGTTGTTGGTCTCCATCAAGCTTTTCTGAGAGAAAAAACCATGGCTCTTACTACCAAGGAGCGCGGTAGTGACCCAACACAGTTATTCCAGTACCTCCACGGTTTTGCTATTCTTCCATCATCTATTCAAATAGGAGCGCCAATCCGCAAGTTTCAGTTCACTATCACGCCAGAGGAATACCAAAAATTCCCTATTCGACTAAATGCCACAGCAAAGCATAGTTCGCCTGTATTGGGGGTTTCAGATGGGCGTCGAACATATCAACTACGGTGTATAAAAATGACTTCCCCCTTCACCCCGCTCTCAGAGAATCAATGGTCTGTGTCAGACACCACCTGGCCGACGGCCATCTATATTCACGTTAACGGGATAGAGCACTTCGTTCGCCGAAAGCCGCACTTCGGCAGAGATTTACCCCTTAATATCGCGAGCTCCCTCAAGGAAGGCCTGAATGAGATGTCGATAACTATACTCTGGGGCGCTGTAGAGCGTAATAGCAAAGCGACCTATGCCGTGGCCATGGAAATAGTTGAATTCGCCTCCCCTAGCCGTATCGGTTCATTCATCCAGCGTCAATCGTACTCTACAACTCTAACCCAGATCAAGAATCGGCTTACAGGATTAAATACAAATGATGACGATATTGCTATTGTTGATGAGCATATCACAATAGACTTAGTCGACCCCTTTACGGCGCGGATCTTCAACATTGGCGCCCGGACCAAGTTTTGCGCACATATGGAATGCTTCGACCTTGAAACATTTCTTATGACACGTTTGCCAAGGTTAGCGAAAGGGCACAGCATGGCAGAGGATTGGAAGTGTCCTATCTGCGGCAGCGACGCGCGGCCCAAGTCCCTGATCATGGACGATTTTTTCAGCGCAGTCCGACGTGAACTCGAAGAAACCAAGCAAATGGAGGTCAAAGCGATACTCGTGCGTCCGGACGGATCATGGGAGCCTAAGCCAGAAGGTAATGGCAATAATAATAATAGTATTAGATCGAGCGAACCGCGCTCGTTGAACGGAAACGGGAACCGTCCGAAGTGGCTGGACGAGCGCTTCCACAAATAATGGCGGCCAGTCCAACGTATCTTCAAAGCAACCCCACACCCCTGAAGTCATTGAGCTCAATTAATTTTACTCGTTTGGACACTTCTATTGGAATACCCGTGACGGGAACCATATCAAATTATCGACTTTTCTTCCCTATTTCTCATTCCATTTCATATTTTTACTCCTATTCTTTTGAAAAAATAAAATCGATTTATACCCACGGAGGCGCGTGTTACTGTTTATCATTATTTTCGAATTTTGCCAACTCTCTTCTTTTATTCCTAGCCCGGCGTTTGCATCAAAGGGAAGAAAAAATTCCCACGGTTCTCTGGGTCCAGTCGGTTTCGTCCAGCTTTTGCATTCAGAGCACATACATACACATAGTCAACCCTATTATTATGACGTAATTTACCTGATTTAATTAGATTCATATCTATCCTTCTCACGCTACATAAAGCCTCAATCTCAATCTTAGTT
>NW_003101674.1:1383431-1398222 GCF_000003855.2 Blastomyces gilchristii SLH14081
TAAGAAATCTCTGCACAGATAATTTCAACACTGATTAAATCAGATATAAATATATAAGTTCTGAAGAAATATCTAAATACTTCTGTATATTTTAACACTTCTGATCTTACTTTCTATTCATTATAAAAATTAAACATGCTTGTAAGACTAAGTGTAGATGAAAATATTATTAGTTTATTAACTAATCAAGACTAATATATTAATGATTGATTAAAAGATTATATAAAATAGAAGTTTTATTCATGAATAAAGACATCTGAATCAGTGTTATATATATTTAATAATATTATTAGATATCTTAAAATTCTGTTCAGAGACATTACTATATAACAGAAGATATTAGATTAATTACAGAGTACTTAACAGAAGAATACTTCTCTTATAACATTTATTTCTGACTTTAACACTAAGATTCTAGAAGCAGATAATCAATTCTGAGAGAATTAAATGAAGATTAGTATACTTAAGAAAATACTAACTTTTAAACTTTTATAAGTTCTTATAAGTATAGATAAAGACCAGACTTATGAAGACTTCTGTATATAACTTCAGATATTGAATCACTATCTTATCAAGCTTAAGAGTATACAGAATAATAGTAAAAGATGATACACTTATACATCTGTATTAAAGAATAATGCAGATGTTATGAATTAAGTAGACTCAAATGTCTATATATAAGTAAGAGTCTCTGCTATCTGAATAGACTTTTAAGTCTCTGAGATCACTTCTAAAGAAGCTGCTGATCAATATTAATAGAAGATATATATTAACTATAACTTATCAGAACACATTGCTTTCAACTATTAATTAATTAATATATCTTCTTATTCTAAGAAAGAATCAGTGCCTGTTCACATTAATCACATTACATTAGAGAAAGATTCAGAAGATAACTATAAGAATACTTTAATAAAACAGAGAAAAGATTAGCTTCTATTCAAACTCATCAGCAGAAGCTTGAAAAGATCAGATAATAATGATTTAAGAAGAAAATAATAATGAATATAATTCTTATATCTACTGTGATAAATAATATGTATAATATGAAAGTGTAAGAATAAGTGCTTGCAGGCGATTATTCGGGTGTTTGCAGCTTGAAATGATATGTACTATTAACAACTAGAAGTATTCATGATAGAAAGATAAATGTAGAGATTAAATGTATAATAGTATTCAAGCGGAGTTATGAATAGTATTCATGAACTTCAGTCTATATAGTTGTGTGTAGTCAAGAGCTGCTAACTCTATTAATTACATAAGAGATACAAATAGAGATAAAGAATCTGTGAGAAGTAAGATTTCTTACATACTTTTCCCTCTCTAAGACTTTATCTGTGAAGTCTTTTACTGAGTGACTTCATAGAATCAGCTCAGCACTGCAGTGATACTCACTGAAAATTCTTTATATCTATAAAAAAACCTTAGTGAGAAAAAATCTCTTATTACTATAAAGAGAAAAAAGTCTATCACTCAGTTTCTTATTCTATGAGATTCTTTATAATTTACAGATTCTTCTCTGACTATCATATAGATTTATCTTACATCTTTTATACAGAAGAATTTCAGTTCACTCTCAATTATTTTCATGAGATTCTTGTATAATCATTACATAGATTTATCTCACAGATGAATCACTCTCTGTAAGATTATTCTCATTAAAGAGAAGTATTTATGAGTTAATCTTTTACTTATTCTTATAAATCATTATTCTTTAACACTGTAGAATTGTGAGGAATTTTTCATTCTTTTATTAACTCTGTAGAATTATAGAATCAAGATATTCACAGTCTGCAATTACTCTTTATAGTTATATAGAAAGATTCAGATCTGCAATTCATAATCACTCTTTATTTACTAAAGTGATCTAACTGTTCTATGAAATCACTCACAGTGTAAGTAAATCTCTTTAAAGTAGTATAAATATCTCAGATCTGTCTGTGAAATCTTATCTTTTTTTTCTTTTTCTGTAACAGCTCTTATCTTTATAAACTATGAGTATTCTCATTCATCTGTGAAGTGTTTTCACTCAGATAATAGAGAGAGAGTGTTTCTAACAATGTCTGCATATTAATTCAAGAACTTCTCAAGAATAAAAATTTTTTCAATTTTAATATCTTTATAAACAATGTCTGACTGCTGCTGAGCTTCTTATAAGCATCTTCACAACTTCTCTGATTACTTTTTATCAGCTAATGAAGCAGAGATATCACTGTTTATAACAGTATCTTCATTCTTCTCAGCTCTGTCACTGCACTCAATCTTCAGATCAGTAGTCAATCTCATATCTTCTTCAGATCAGTGTAATGTGACGGAACTGAAGTGATGACTAGTCAGCGGCATTACATAGAGATAGTTGTTTAAGAAGTCATATAAGTGAGCTTGATTATCTTGCTTGAATGGCGAGCTTGTATGCTACAGAGTTATTACAAGAATATCACAGATATAATACTTAGTATACTAAGAAGATTGTATAAGAAACACAGTAACTTACATATATATTTCAGTAGAAGAAAAATGAATCACTGACTTCTTTAATATGAAGTCAGTATCTAACTATTCTATATAGATAATGAACAGATACTCTTCTCTCATTCTACAAGTGAGAATAGTCAGAGCAATATCTCAGCAGTGTCTCACTATTAAGAAAGAGTAATCTGCTGACCTTATATAGAAGTGAGATTCTTATATTCATTAATCAAATCTTTCTATAATATATTTAAATGATGTCATAGAGTGATTGAAAACTGATTCAGACAGAATGAAATCATTCATATAAAAGTAATAAGCTGTGTGAAACTGCAGCAGAGTCTTGATACAACTGAGAGTATAACAATAATCTTTTCTTTAAGAATATAGTCTCAATACTCTCAAGATTATCAGATTAAGAGTTATCTTTATTATATAACAACAGTTGTCAACTGATTGACAGCATATATACTGCATATAATATAAAGAAATAGATGAGTTTTTCTACTGACTGTATAGATCTTTCTTTTTTCATCTTCATTTAAATTAAACATGTGATAAGTGAGTTCCTTATATATCAATTTGAAATGTGAAAAATATAGTTAATAAGTGACTTATAGATCTCTCATTATATTTCATTCTATATATGAAATTCTCTATAAAAGTGATGTGTTTTAAAAACAAAGTTAATAGTAGTGATAGAATTTTTTGAAAAGATCTCTCTCTTCTATAACATATTTTTCTTCTCCTCTCTCTCAATTATAATAGTGAGTGTATGAGAGTATCATTCTTGAAGAATAATAAAGAGCTTATTCTGATATTTTCTAGTAAGTAAATGTCTTTATGATGCAGCTGCAGTCTCTGTGACTGTCAAGAAAGCTCAGTTAAAGGCAGAGACAGTGATGTTAACAGATCACAGAAGTACTACTCTCATTATCACATCTTCTTCTTCTTCTTCTTCTACTTCTCTTACAGCTGCAGCAGTAGTTACTATATCTTACAGTAAGATATTATTTCTTCTACTGATAAGTTCATCTATATTCAGTTCTTTCTCTGTCTCTCTTATCACTGTTGCAATGTCATCTCTCTTCTCAGTTAACACAGTGATGTATGACTCTGTGTGATCATTCAGAGAGAAATCTGAAAAGAGCTTGATTCTGAGAACAGTGACTCTGAGAAGCTCAATTCATAGTTCTTCTCTCATGACATGTCTGAGCCCTGCTCGGAATACTGCTGAGTTAAGTTCACAGAGTTCTGCAGTTTCTTTGTCTTCTCTCTGTGAGAAGGCTTCAGTACAGTCTCTGATCAGTATCATTACTTATCTGCACTATACTAAGCAGCTGAAGAAGAGAGAAATCTTGTATATTTATCTCTTATCTCACTCTTATTATTTTCATTGCATCTGTAATAATAACTTCTATCTCTCTGTAAGTATTATCTACTCTACAAGAAGGTGTCATATCAGCCCTGATAAGAAGCTCAGATGCTTAAGCAGTACAGAGTGAGAATCTCAGAGCTTTAAGTATTAACAGATTCTATCAAGACTGAGAAGGTCTCTCTTACTCATCTGTAAAAGAAGATGAAAGTATGAGTCTCTAAGATGAAAAAACACCTCAGAATAACTGATCTTAAGAAGAGATCAGCTGATATCACTGTTGAAAGTACTGTGAAAATTAATCACTGATTGAAGAGAATCTCACTTCAGTTAAAACAGATAACTGAGATACTTTATAAGTTAATAAGTTGATAATTTCAGTATCTCTTATACTCTTCTACAGCATGTATACTCTTCTATAGCATACTTCTTTATAATGCTGCAGTGCTAACTTCTCAGCAGATAAAGATATCAGTACTGAAGACTTTAACAGTGAAGAATAAGTTTGATAAGAGTGTGATTATTAATAAGTAGACTCTGAAGTTCTCTCTTTTTACTTTTTCAGTGAGCTGTGATCTCATTAGAATAGCAGCAGTCTGTAAGTTGATAATATTAATCTTTTTATTGATTTCAAATATTTCTCTTCTCTAATCACTTCAGAAATTTTACACTTGTATAGTCTCATTAAACTTCTAAAAAATTCTTTGAGAGAAAATAGAAGAAGAGTGCTACAGAGCTCATAAGATATCAGCTTATCACTGTGAGATTATCTCTAAAAAAACTCTTTGAGAAAAAATGAGAAGTCGTAAGCAGTATTTCTTGCTTAATATCTCTGATATATAACAGAGCAGTCTCTACTAACTGTCTTATAACTTACAATCTCTTTCTCAGCATTTTTCAAATACTTAAGTAATTCTTATAAATTCTCTGATGATAAATAATCTTCTTATTTAATAAGATATTGAAGCTTATTATAATATATTCACTTATTCAATATTTTCTTCACAAGATATTCAGTATCACTCTCAATCTTAATATCATTCAGTCAAGGTGACTCTGCTCTGAGATGTTACTTATAGAGCTTTAAATAGAAAATGTGAAAAATAGAATGAATTGATTTTAATTCTGTGAATAATTTCAACTTATATATCTGCTTACTCACTACTCTTATTACTGAAAAAGATTCTAGTCACTGCTCACTGAGCTTCTTATACAGTCTCATTATCTTGATATTCTTTGCTGAAAATAGTACTTAATTCTCTATCAAGAACTTCATTGAAAGATATTTTCAATTATAGTATTTTATCTATTACTTCTAAGCACAGTGAATGCTTTTCACTATCTTCTCATGAATTTTATTTAAAAGTTTTAATCTTACTTTTACTTCTAGTACTGAGAAGTACTCTGTTCTCTGTATCTGTTCAATATTCTGACTGTCTATTCTCTTTTTTGAAATGATATCTGTGATGTCACTGAGTAATGAAGAAATATATTCATAATAAGTATAGAAAGAAGATATTTTTAAAATTACATTCATTACATTATTATATATGAATTCAGTGATTAGAAGATATTTAAGTTAATTATTCTAATAATATGAATAGAATGCTCAAAGATGCTATTCTAGTATCTGATTCTGATATTTAGTCTGATCATCTATCTGCAGATGAAATGCAGTACTGAGAAGATATCTTATTATAAGATAATAGTAAAAAGCTGATCAGTATTTATTGATGAAGAGGAATTCTTAATCTATTATCAATGATTTTGAAGCTCTGTGATCATGAATGATAATATCTAAAAATAGATCAGTTAATTCAGAGGCTTTAATCTTTTTATAAGTAGAGATATATTTAATTATTTTTATAAAATAATTAATAATAATTAAAATTAAGTCATATTCTTTCACTCTTATCAACTTCAGCAGATCAACTATGAAATTCATTGATAGATTTTATTATAAGCTCTTTAAAACAGACAGTGATATCAAGTCACTGTATTACTTATACTGTGAAATCTTTATTTTTTGATAGATATTATAAGTCTTAATATACTCTTTAACATCTGTTCAGAGCTTGTTTCAAATATATTTATATTTTAGAAGCTTCTCAGTCTTCTCTAACTTAAAGTGCTCTGTATAAGAATTATTATAATGAATTCTTAATAACTTCTGACACACTGCTCTGCTATGAGAGACAAAGACTGAATTATTCAGTAGTAGAAGTTTATATTCTTCTAGTTATCAGTGACTTGATTTCTTAGCAGCACTGTCTCACTCAGAGTCTATCTCTTTCAAGTTTAAACTGAATTCTTTCTTCTTCAACTTCTGAATTTAAACTGTAGTAGAGATATCTCTCTTCTATAACTTATTAATGAATTTTAAAAGTAGTCAGATTGAAAGATTATAGACTATTTCATTCTTTATTAATTCAATGATTGTAAGATATAATATAAGAAGCTCATGATCTTCAATGTCAGTTCTCTGCAGAGACTTGAGTTTTCTTTCATCTTCTATACTGAGTCATACAGCTGTCTTATCAGTGTCATTTCTGAGCTTCAGAGAATCTTAACTCTCTGCAGTCAGCTTCTTCTGTAGTAATAACAGAGATTCTTTTATAGAATTCTTCTCTGCATCAATGATATTATAATAAGGCTGTCTAGACAGTGTGTTAATAAGATTAAGCTGACTTGAACAGTATCAGATATAGAAATCATACTCTGAAAGCAGCTTCACTTCTCTAGCTTAATATTTTATCAAGCTCTTTGTTATTAAGAAGTAATGCAGATTTGTATAATTAATGAGAACTTGCACTAAGTACTTACTACTCTGAAGATAATATCACTAGATCTTAAAGAATTTGATAATTACTAATATCTCTTAATCATGAGTATCATATCTTCTCTGTGTGAGTGATAACTTCTTGAAGAAGAAGATTACTGATCTTCATTCATAATATCTTACAGACTTTATAAAAAAGTCTTCTCTTACAGATATTTCATTGTCTATATTCTCAGAGATAATTATTCTCTAATTCTTTCAACATTGAAAGATCTTCAGTGTTAACTGTGAAAAGATTTCACAGATTTCATTTCTGAATATATCAGTCTCACACTGACTGAGTAAGTTGAGATTAAAGTGATTCAGTATTATAACATCTATAAAAGCTTGTTTCAATTATACAAATATCTGTACAGTATTTTGAGTGAGAGTAAATAGTTCTATTTTTCTATCTTTTATACTTCTCTTTAACAGATCTGTAAGAGCAGCAGTAATCTGTAAATATGTATAGATGAATTGTCTGTAGAAATTTACAAATTCTAGAAATATCTGCATCTTATAATATATCTACAGCACTGGTCAGTTCTTAATAATGAAGACCTGGCTTCTGTTCATTGAAATGCTGTTCATCTCAATAATATAATCTAAGAAATCAATCTTCTGTATGTAGAATGAGCATTTTTCAGTATTTATATAGAGTTGATACTGTCTCAAGTAACTCAACACTTCTTAAACATGTGTATCATATTCTTTCTCTGTTTTTGAGAAGATTAGAATATTGTTCAGATATACTATGCAGAAGATATCAACAAGACTCTGCAGTGTCTTATTTATATAGGTCTGAAAGATAACTGAAGTATTACAAAGATTAAAAGATAAAACAAGATATTTAAAATTACTGTACTTAATATAAAAAGCTGTTTTCTAAATATTATCTTTATTAAC
Source organism: Blastomyces gilchristii SLH14081 (assembly GCF_000003855.2). NCBI lineage: Eukaryota > Fungi > Ascomycota > Eurotiomycetes > Onygenales > Ajellomycetaceae > Blastomyces > Blastomyces gilchristii. Next base: position 1,391,000 of record NW_003101674.1, read on the forward strand.
TCTGATTCTATGATAGATATTCTGTATATCAATCTTTGTGAATATCTTTACTTAAGATAATCAATCAATCATCTCATTAATTAATGATAATGAATAGTAATTCTTAACTATTATCTTATTAAGATCTCTGTAGTCCATGCATAGGCATAGCCTACTGTCTTTCTTAGATATAAAGAGTATAGACATCTCTGCTGAACTCTTTGATAAATATATTCAGTTCTTTAATTATACTTCTTCAAGATATTTATACAGAATATTCAATTTCTTTATAGATAAGTTATAAAGAGACTTATACAGTGCTGTTACACTGTCTTTAAGATAAATCTTATATTATATCTTAATGTCAGAAAACTTCACTGCTTCTCTTTTCAAAAAGACATTCTTATAATCTGTAAAGAGATATTATATATATCTGTCTTCAATGATAAATACTGCTGCTAATCTTACAGTGAGAGTGATGACTTTTTCATCTATTCTCAAGTCTCAGTCATCTACTATACAGTATATCAACTCTATCTTTTTCTCAAGATTCTTCTGATGAAACTCTTTAGATTTCTCTATTACTATCTCTTCATCAGTGAGATGATATTATTATATCTAAGTGACTCAGTCAATGAGAGAATTGTTTTCTCTCAATTACAGAAGATCTAGAATGATGTTCTTATCTATAATATTAACTGTATGAAGAAGTAAATTACTCTTCTTAAAGATTTCTTCTGAGTCTGTGATCACATACTTCACTTGAATTATGTTAAAATGATGATATTTTATTTCATTGATAAATTTTATATAATCTGACAGATCTATCTTCTTTCAACTCTTTATTAAAGAAAAGAAATAAAATATGAAGTTAGTATTCATTCTGAAGTCAAGTAGACATCTCATTAATATCTTCTTATTCAGAGTATACATTGTGATTATAATATAAACTTGAAGATATAAGAATTATTAATTCTTTATTTCTTTCTCTTCTTTATCTTCTACAGATATGCCCCGGTGGCCGAATGTTAATGCGGCCACCTGGTAGCGCCTTGGCGTGGGAAATCAAGACGCGTGGGTTCGAAACCCGCAGGGGATACATTAAATCCGGAACTCAAGCACCTCAGGTTTCTAATAAATACAGAGGTGTACAAATCACTTCAATGAATTGCTCTATGTTCCTGGGCTGAGAAGTTATTATCATATGTATCTAATTGTCACTTCTTTGTATTTTTCTATGTTCTTGTTATCTTGGCGTGGTCTCAACACCTGTATTTCCTTCTGTATAATCAACACTTGACCTGTATTTAACATCATGCAAGGACTCATCATAAGCTCCGCTTGCATATGAGTATAATGAAAGAATAATAATAATAATAATAAATCTTCTACAGATACATTTGTCAGAAGAGAAGTTAACTTTAAAAAGATATCTTCTCAGTTTCTTCTCTTCTTCAGCTTCTTATAATTACTAACATAGTGATCATCAGCTCTGTAGTTAAAACAGAGATCTTTATTAAATCTTTTTTAATATTTCTTTACAGTGAGTGAAGAATCAGAATACTTAAAATTCTTCTTTACTTTCTTCACACTGAAGCTGTCATAGTGCTGTTTAGATCTCATTATTAATTACTTAGAAGAAGTCTTATTAATCTTTTTCTCAGAGAATTGATTATTTAAATAGATCTGAGAAGCTAGGTTGATAAGCTCAGTACAATTAATTGATAAATTCTGATACTGTGATATTATTATTCATATCTTATGAGTCAGCTTTATAAGATAAAGCTGTGTCTTTAATTGATTCAAATCATCAGTTAATTTCTCTCAATATTCTTCAAATCTTACTTTGAAATTAGAAGAATTCTTATCATTTCATTAATATAATAAGTTAAACTGCTATATCACTGTGAAGCTGTAGTTATAATAGTCTTTAATTTAATTCAGTAGAAAGTTCTTAAATTCTTCTTAAGTTATTACAGTATCAGTATACTTAAGCTTTCTCTTCTTAATAACTTAAATAGTTGCAGAGATGTCTTTAAGAAGATTGACAGTGTATATTACTTATATCTTATGAGTATTATACTGGCTCAGATTAAGGTGAAATTTTCATTCAAGAATATAGATATAGCTGTGAAATTCAGATAATATATTTCTCTTATATCTCAGAGAATCTTCAATCTTAATCTCTCTATCTTTATAATAGACATAGATGTGTAGAGACTGTGACAGTAGTAAAGCAGTTAAAGAACTTATATCAAAGTATGCAGTGAGTTCAGAAATCTCAGATTTCTGTCAGAGTAGAGATGTATACACTCTAGAGAATAATATAGAGTTTCTCTCAGAGAGTGAGATCAGATCAGTCTCAGTATAGATATATAAGATTATATCAGTCTATTAGAGCTTAACTGATTTAAACTTATAATCAGATTGAGTAATTTAAATTATAATATAATAAAACTGAAGCAGTGACTAGTTAGCAGTGTTATATAGAGATAGTTATTTAAGAAGCTGTATAAGTGAGCTTAACTATCTTACTTGAATAGTGAGCTTGTAGACTACAGAGTTATTGTAAGAATATCACAGATATAATACTTAGTATACTAAGAAGATTGTATGAGAAATACAGTAACTTATGTATATATTTCAGTAGAAGAAAAATGAATCACTGACTTTTTTAATGAGAAGTCAGCATCTAGCTATTTTATATAGATAATGAGTGAATACTCTTCTCTCATTCTATAAGTGAGAATAGTCAGAGCAATATCTCAGAAGTGTCTCACTGTCAAGAAAGAGTAATCTGCTGATCTTGTATAGAAGTGAGATTCTTATATTTATTAATCAGATCTTTCTATGATATATCTGAATGATGTTATAGAGTGGTTGAAAACTGGTTCAGATAGGATGAAATCATCCGCATGAAAGTGATGAGCCATGTGAAACCGCAGCGGGGCCTTGGCGCGGCTGGGGGCGTGACAATCAGTTTCTGACTTTAAGCAGCACAGTTTCACTCTTTACTGTAAGTCTCTCTGTAAGTAATTTCTTATAGACTCTAGCTGACAGTTCTTATAAAGCTTTCAGTGTTGTCAGTGTCTTCTACAGTTCTGCAGATCTATGACTATCTTTTCCCTGCTCACATAATCTCTGATCAGATATATGCAAATATGTCTAAGTTCTCTATTAATGATTCTCGCACCGCGGTGCATTTCTGCAATCTCATTGTTAATAGAAGATAAGTTCTCAGATACCTGTAAAATCTGAGTAATTAAGATAATATCAATATTATAAATTTGTGATAAGAGTTGATCTGAACAGATGAGCTCTCTCTCTGTGTCTTAATTATTTTCAGGCTGAATACTTCAGTATAACTGAGAAAGTGAATACAGCTTTGTAAGAAATATCTGATTATATGTATAGATAGTCAGCTCTCAAGACTCTGCTACAACTGTATATACTCTAATATCTGACTTCTCTGAAGTTTATACATTTCTAATAGTCTTCATGTCAAATGTAATAATTATCTGTACTACAGATATGATACTCTCTGCTTCTTTAAAAAGAGAAATTAGTAGTTATAAGAAAATTAAGTGTTACAGATATTAAGAATGTGAATATAAATTTTCTTTATTTTTTCTTTATTAATCTCTAAATTATGTTCATAACTCTGTTTCTGTTTTCTTATTTTTTAACTTTAATAAGAATATAATTTCTTCTTCTCTTTACATATACTGCAGACTGTTCATCTCAGTAGAAACTCATTATCTTATAGACTAGAATTTATAAATAAAAGTATTAATATCTTTATTATAATCAGATTCTTAGTAAAGACTATATTATTCTGACTTATCAGAATTCATAGTATGAAAGTCATGTCTCAGCTTCTGCAGATATCTTATCTACTCAGAATATTCTTATTACTGAATCTTAAATCAGAGCTTATAATCTCACTTCTCTAAGTTAATAATTTCTTTAATCTGATATTCTCTTTCACTCTCTAGTACTTTATAAATAGAGTAATAAGTCACAGAGTTCTCTTCTAAGAATTTCTTATATTTATAAAGTAAAGAGATATGAAAAATATTATATATCTATAACTTAGATAACAGTTTCAATCTATCAAACTATAAACTAACTTTCTTTATAATCTTATAAGACTCTGTCTGTAAGAGATTCAGCTTCTTACTAGATCTCTATATAGTGATACTTTTTAGACTTAGTCAGACTCTATCATCTTTCTTAAAAGTTTTTATAATATACTTAAAGTCATAGTATCTCTTCTGATACTCTTGAGTCTTTCTCAAGAATTTACAGACTTTCTTCTAAATATTCTGAATTCTCTCAGTCTGTTCACAGATATCATTACACTCTATAGTATACTCTTACAGATTTATCAAGATTATCTGTGAATAAGTCTCAGTGAGTATCTTAAAGAGGGTTTTATCTGTGCTGACATGCTTTGAGTTATTATATATATACTCTATAACTAATAATCAATACACTCAGTTATTCTAATTATAATTAACAAAGTACTGCAGATACTGTTTTAATATACTTATCAGATATTCTATTTAATCATCTATCTGTTGATAAATAGTTATACTTAGATCTCATAAGATCTTCAGTATAGTTATCAGATCAGACTAGAACTCTTCTATGAAGATTAATTCTCTATCTGAGATAATATTTATAGATAACTCATATAATCAGATCACATTGCAGATAAAGATATGAGTTAAATTCTTTAACTTCAAGTTCTTACAGATGAGTATAAAGTGTGCTATCTTAATAAAGTGATTCACTATTATCAGCACACTGTTAAAGCAGGTATTATATATATTCTTGCTTTTAGAGAGATCTATAAGAATATTTATTTCTAGCTATTCTCAAGATTTCTGTGAGATGAGTAGAGAAGTAAGTTCTTCATATAATCTGAATCACACTACTCACAAACTCTGATAAATAGTATAAGAATTCACTATCTTCTTTATAAGTTCTTGTATCTTCAGTCAGAAGTATTTTCTTATAAGTAACTCATGAGTTCTAGTATCTGTAAAATGACTCACTAGAGAAGAGTCATAATATCTTCTAATAAGTTCTATATATAGAAACTTATTTATAGATATATAAATTCAGCTCTCTCTTTATAAGAGATTATTTAAGTTTCTTTAACTCTTTATTTCTGCAGAATTGATTCCTGTTATAAGCAGTTTCTGAATATACTGAGTATATTCATTCTTTAGTTATAGTTCAGATAATCTGAATAGAAGATCTTATAAAGACTTATATTCTGTTTTCTCTTATATCAGATCTTCTACAGTACTTCTCAAAGCTTATAAACTCTTCAGATTATAGATACTCTCTTCAAGAATTCTTATAAAGATTCTCAGAGTGTTAACTCTCAGTATTATAGAAAGTAGTTATATAGACTTCTTCTCTCTCTCTTCTCTCTTCTCTTATAAGAAATTGAGAGACTCTTCAGTCAATCTCTTTATAACACTTAGTCTGAGTATTCTGTAAAGCTTTTCTATCTTCTCTAATCTCTCTATATCTGTCATTCTGATCTTCTTAATATAATCTGATCTGTGAGAGAGTTCATCTGCTGAGTTCTTAGTTCTTTTGATATATTCTATCTTGAATCAGAACTCACTTAGTCTCTGAGCTCAGTGAATCTATCACTGTAAGAGTTTCTTAATTAAAGTAAACTATTATAAGCTATTATAATCAGTTCTAATAGTAATCACTGTTATAAGGCTCTTAAAGTAGTAACATCAGTGATAGAAGAATTTCACTATTATAAGAAGCTTCTGATTATAAATATTATAGTTAATCTCTGTAGATTACATCTTCTGTGAGAAAAAAATCACTGAAACTCAGTTCTTATTTAACTGTAGTTATGAGACTATTTCTGAAATTATAAAGAAAAAGATATCTGTCTTTAATCTGATTAAAAGTAAGAGATTAAAGTGAAACAGTATCACTGTATTTATAAATATCTATTTTAATCTTATAAAGATCTTATAAGCTTTTAAAGTAAGAAAGTTCTTATAATTCTCTCTTCTCAATAATCTTTTCATTCTCTGTTTATAGAATGACTTCTTCTTATTATCATTCTTCAGTATGTCTATAAGAGTTAAAAAGATTCTTATAAATATAAAGATAAACTGTCTATAGAAATTCATAAAGCTTAGAAAGATCAGAATCTTATAAATACTAGTTAACTCTAATTATAATAGAATAGCCTTAATCTATGAAGATTTTATCTGAATACTATCTGCAGTAATTACATATTCTAGAAAATTAATCTCACAGACACTGAAGTTGTACTTTATCAGCTTAATATACAGTTCTGTCTTATCTAAGATCTTCAATATACTTTATATATACTCAGTATATTCTTTCTTCTTTATAAAGTACATTATTATATTATTTAGATATATTATCATGAAGATATTCAGATATATATAAAGTATTTTATTAATAAAAGACTGAAATACTGCAGAGATATTAATTAAATTAAAAGATATTACTAGATATTTAAACAATTCTAGTATAGTTCTAAAGACAGTCTTTTATTTATTCTCAGACTGTATTCACAGCTATGTATATACATTGATCATATTCAGTTGTATGAATATAACAGCTTCTATAAGACAGTTGATTACATTCTCAATCAGAGATAGAGAATAGTAACTCTTTATTATCTTAAAGTTCAGATTATAGTAGTCTATATATAATCTGAGATCTTCATTCTTCTTCTTTATAAATATTACAGAGACTCTCACAGAGACCTGTGAAGATTAAATAAAATTATTCTTTAGATTCTTATTTATATAGATCTGCAAGACCTCTGTCTTATAATAAAAGAGCTTATAGATTAATTCTCAGAAGAGTTTCTACTCTTCTATTAAATCTATTATCAGATTCTTCTTATAGTGAGAAGAAAGCTCAGCTATCTTTACTGAGTTAAATAGCTCTATAAGATCTTGATATTTCTCTAATATTTGAAGCTCAGTTTTTATAACTGCAAAGTTCTCAGATATTTATAAAGTTATTATATAGATAGACTTGTCTTCTCTAATTAACTCTACAGTATTAACTGATTCTATCTTCATAAGTACATCTATTAACACTGATTAGAAGTATAAACCTGACTTATAGACAGCTATGTATGAATTATATCTTTAAAGTTATATAAGTCTTAAGTATATATTATCTACGATATCTGTGATAATCACAGTTTCTATAAA
>NW_003101674.1:1399269-1456864 GCF_000003855.2 Blastomyces gilchristii SLH14081
AGAAGTTCTTTTCAGTTATAGATATTTCTGAAGATTATGTCTAGAGACTCAGTTTAAGAGTGTTACAGATAGTAAGCATTTCTTATAAAAAAATAGCTTGATCTTATAAGAGATACTCAAGAATGTTCTTCACTAAGATTGATTTATTCATGAGTTCAGAGAATTTCTCTATCACTGATATAGAGAATGATGTTCTGTGAGTAATTAATAAGTTCTCTGAGACTTCTTTTACAGAAGTTATTCATGATTTGAGTGACTGCTTCTGAGTGTCTGCAGTAGAATTTACAGAGATTAAAGTATATAAGTTTCTAGTTCTTTCAGTTATAATAGACAGTTACTAACTGACTGAGCTTGAAATATAAGAATAAGTGCTTACAGGTGATTATTCAGATGTTTACAGATTAATATGATATATACTGTTAACTACTAGAAGTATTCACAGTAGAAAGATAAATGTAGAGATTAAATGTATAATAGTATTCAAGCTGAGTTATGAATAGTATTCGCGAACTCCAGTCTATATAGTTGTGTGTAGCCAAGGGCCGCTAACTCTATTAATTACGCGAGAGATAGGAATAGAGGTAAAGAATCCGCGAGGAGCGGGATTTCTTACAGAAAGTTATGATAGATAGTAATCTATATCACTATACAATAATTAAATCTTCAGTTATAAGATATTATAATCTTCAGTGTATTCTCTTATCAAAACTGACTTCTTGCAGAATTTAATAACTTAAAAGATGTTTGCATTTATTACATAATGAAACTAAATATAGATGTCAGAGAATATTAATATGAAGATACTTATATATATAAAGTTAATAATCTTGACTATAATCTTACACTAGAACTTGTCTGACTATCTGAATAAGACATCTTATTAAATGCTTAAAACAGAAGTTTAATATTTTCTAATAATAATAGAATTTATGAAGAGGATATTTACAAGACTATGAATCTGACACAGATCTCTGTCAATACTTATAAAATGCTTTGAAAAAGAAGTCACTAATAAAATTATTAACAAGATTACTAATAGTAGAATTATATAATAATCTACTCTGTCAGTTTGATTAATATTAAAAAAGCCCTAGAAAAGTTATTCTGTATTATAAATAACAGACTCTCATACAAAACTTTCTTAATAATATTATGAATATCTAGATATCTTTTAATAAGATAATGTTATAAATCTATCTCTCTTATAAGACTCAGAGATAGACTACAGTATCAAGTTAGAAAAGAAGAATAATAAGAATTTTAAATCATCTTGTGACTTTCTTTATAATATGTCTTAAGATGAACTTCTTCTTCTTTGAAAGACACTCAATAATCTGTTGAATAAAGAATTTATACATAGTAGTAACTCTTCTACTGCAGCTTCTATTCTCTTTGCAAAGAAATCAGATAAGAGACTCTGATTCTGTGTGAACTATCAAGAACTAAACAGATTGACAAAGAAAGATCACTATTTTTTATCTCTTATCAATGAAACTCTAGCTCATATCAGACAAGCTCAATGATTTACAAAGTTAGATATTATTGTCACTTTTTATAAGATCTGTATCACTGAAGAAGATGAGTGACTTACAGTATTCTGAATATAATATAATCTCTTTGAATAAGTAGTCACATCTTTTGAATTGACTAATATTCTCAGTATATTTCAGAAGTATATTAACTGAGTACTCTGAGATTTTCTTACTAAGTTTATATCTGCTTATCTTGATAAAAATTCTCATTTTTACTGATAAGTTCAGAAAAGAATATTAAGAGTATGTATAAAGAGTACTATAATAAGTATAAGAAGCAGAACTACTGATAGACATAGACAAGTATGATTTTAAAGTTAAGAGTATAAAATATCTAGGTTTTATCATAGAAGCTGATAAGAAAATCTGAATGAATTCTGAAAAAATCTCTACTATTCTTGAATAAGAGGCTTCACACACTGTGAAAGATATATGAAGCTTCATTGAATTTACTAACTTTTATCAGTGATTTATATGAAACTTCTCAGATATTATAAGATCACTTACAGAACTTATTAAGAAGAACTCAGTATTTCAATGATCAGCAGATATTAAAGCTGTATTTACACAGATGAAGAAGATATTCATTAATATCTCTCTATTAATGATATTTAACTCTGATTATGAAATAGTTATTAAAGCTCACTTCTCTGACTATATTACAAAGAGAGCTATATTACAATATAATAATCAAGATATCTTATAATCATGTATCTTCATATCTAAGAAACTGAGTCTTACTGAATGCAACTATGAGATCTATGATAAGAAACTTCTTATAATAGTATACTGTCTAGAAGAATGAGGCTCTGAGCTTCAAATTATCTTTAAATTTAAGATAATCACAGATTATAAGAATCTCAAGCACTTCACAATCACTTATAAACTTATTAAATGATAGATGCAATGATCTGAGCTATTAAGCTGTTTTCATTTCATAATACACTACTGCTCTGGCAGTCAGAAGTCAATAACAGATACTCTTTTATAATAAGAGTAAGATGTATTATCAGATGTAACAGACACTTACTGAATGAACTAAAAGCACTGACTCTTGAATCTGAAGATACTAGTTAATTATAATGAGATCACTCATGATACTATACATACTTCTCTGATTAGAACAGTCACTGATGTTTAAACTTCTCTCAAATCTACACTACATGAATTGTGATATATAACAGCTCAGACTAATAAACTTCTTCAAACACTCATTGAGACACTATATCAAGAAGTACTCTGATTCTTCTCAGAACTACATATAAGAACTGACATCTCAGAATACTTAATCAATGACAATGATACTCTGAAATTCTGTAAATGACACTGAATTCTTTATTCTGAACTCTTATACACTAGAATAATACAAGAGATGCATGATTTGTATATAACTGATTACTCAGATTGTGAGTAATTATATTAAATAATCTCTCAAGAGTTCTACTGATCTGAGATATCAAGCAGTATTAGACACTTTGTTTAAAACTGCAATTATTATTTCTCTATCATTTTATGAAAAGATTATAGAAAAGATCTACTGATATCACTTAATATCTCTGATAGAATCTGATAAGATGTAGTCATTGACTGCACTATTGATCTCTCTGAGAGTAAGAGTTATAAGAATATTCTGATCATTGTTAATCAATTATGTAAAGATATTATATTAGAATCTTATAATAAGATAAATACTGAATAAGTTACTGAAGTCTTTCTACAGAGCATATTCTATCAGATGCATGAATTACTGAGATCTATAGTATTAAATTAAGACTGTTAATTTATAAGTGCTTTCTGAACAAGAATCTGTCAAGTTCTTCAGATTATACACTGTTTATCAACTGCTTATCATTCTAAGACTGATGATATACCAGAACAGATAATTCAGACTGTAAAGAATTATCTTTATAAGTTTTACAATCACTTATAAGATGATTGATATGATCTTCTTCTATATGAAGAGATTACTATTAATGACTGAGATACTGTCTTAACAGGTGTAAGTCTGTTCCTTCTTACACATAGTTATCATATGAAAGTGTTGAATCTTCTAGAAATTATACAGTTCACACTGAATCTCTGCAGTCTGATTCAGATCACTGATAATATTGTAATAAAGCTCTGAAATGCTCATGACTGAGTAGAAGCCTTTATAATAAGTGTTAAACAAGATTAAGAAGATTAAGTTAATGTTTAATGAGATCTCACTAAGTAATATAAGATAGAAGATCCTGTATAATTAAATCTTAAAAATATACAGATCACACACTCATCTTATACATTGAATTATTATCATGTAAGATACAAGATAAGAAGTTCTAGATAGTTATAACTACTGTCTTAATATTCTGTCAGAGATTTATAATGTATTTCACATAAGCTTGCTCTGCTGCACTATCACTGATTCATTCTCTTTACAACTGACCTCTGACTGACAACTGCCAGAGATCATAGAAGAAGATAATGAACTTGAATAAGAGATTAAAGATATTCTTAATAAAAGGCTCTACAGCTGCAGTCAATAATATCTTGTGAAATGAGTTGATTATAACTGTCCGATCTGAATCTTAGACTTCATACTATCTGATATCACAGCTCTTGACTGATGAGAACTACACACAACTTCATCTCTGAAAAGAAGAGATTAATGTGACAGACTGTATCTGATTATAAGACTATTTTATTACACTTCATAGATTTCTATTCTTTTATTTAAAAGCCCTGATTCTCAGTGACTGATTCTCAGTTAAAAAATTCATAAAGTTTCTATTCTTTTACTCTGAAGCTTCTATTCTTTCACTCTGAAGCTTCATCTCATACATGTATAAATATTCACTCTGATTGCTGATTCTTGCACTTTCTATTTTATTTTCCTTCTCTAACATTTTTCACTTTTATTATATAAGATCTATATATTAATACTGATCTATTCAGCGTAGGCCTTTTACAGAGATGTTCAAATATCAAGAAAGAAAGCAAGCTCTATTCACTGTAAAAATCTCATAGATTTATAAGAAGAATGACTTCTTTTTCATATTAATTAATTAATAGATTACAGTTTCTCTTCTATATCTCAAATTCTTCATAATCTTATTATTGAGATTCTAAAAGCATCTATTGAAATTAACTAAGTATTATAATTCTATCAGTATTATAAGAATATAATCAAGTTACTTTATTTTTTAAAATATTAATTAAAAACACAAGATTACAGATAATTTAATATATTTTAAGTATTATTTTAATCTTATAATAGATTTTATAAGAGGTCTATATCAAATAAATCAGTATAATATATAAGTCTTATAATACAAAAGTGAAAAACATTAGAGAAGGAAAAAAGCGAAAGTACAGAAATTGATGATTAAAGTGAATATTTATACCTATATGTAGTGAAGCTTCGGGGTGAAAGAATAGAAATTCCATAAGTTTTTCAGCTGAGAATTAATGACTGAGAATCAGAGCTTTCAGCAGAATCTATGAAATGTAATGAAATAGTCTATATAATTGATCAGACGCAGCCTGCCACATTAGCCCCTTGTTTTCAGAAGTGATATAGAGTCGCAGGCGTAGACTGTAGACTGACTGTCAGAATTATGAATTTCACGTTTAGTCTCATTTGATCTGATCTCATACATTTCTTGACATGAATTCTGCTAAGACTAATCATTAAAAAAACATGCAAAGTGACTATATTTCAGATCTCAAAATGAGACCATGACTTAGAAAAAATGAGAGAGTGATCTTATTTGATTTCATTTAGTCTTATTCTTGACATAAAGTTACTCTTTTTAGACGTTTTAAGGTTTTTTTTAGGCTATTTTTAATTTTTTTAAAAAGTAACACTTTTTGATAACACTCAAATGAGATTTAAAGTCATTTAAAGCAATAAAAATAATTTAAATTGAGAAGTGAAAATCATGATCTCATTTGAAAAATGTGATAAGAGTAGACAGTAAGTCTCACTGAAACAGTATAAAACTACTATATAGTCTTAAAACCATGTAATAAGATTAGTTAAATTGATAATGAGACTATCAAATATTCTGATCCTGGTTTCAGACACGGTCACACGGTCAGTCTACGCAGAGGCGTAGTTCTCATTGATCAAGAGCTGCTGTCTCAGATAATATAAAGCTCAGAGTTCAGATTAAGTGATTATAGCTGACTTATTTCACAAGATATTATCAGTCACAGCTGTGAGATCTCTTATCAAGAATATCTTCAATCGCTTATTCAAGTTCATTATCTTCTTCTATAATTCCTGGCAGCTGTCAGTCAGAAGTCAGTTGAGAAGAGAATAGATTAATAACAGTATGACAGAGCAAGCTTACATAAAAGACATCATGAATCTCTGATAATGTATCAAGATAATAGTTATGACTGTCTAGAACTTCTATCACTTTATACTTGATATAACAGTAATTCAGTGTAGAGGATGAGTATGTGATCTGTATATTCTTAAGATTCAATTATATCAGGTCTTCTATCTTATATTACTCAGTGAGATCTTGATAAATATTAATTCAGTTCTCTTAATCTTGTTTAACACTTATCATGAAGATCTCTGCTCAGTGACAGGTATCTCAGAGCTTTGATACTATATTATCAGTGATTTGAATTGAACTGTGAAGATTTGATGTAAACTGTGTGATCTCTAGAAGATTTAACACTTTCATATAATAACTGTATGTAAGAAAGAACAGGCTTACATCTGTTGAAATAACATCAAAATTATTAATAGTAATCTCTATGTGTAGATAGACTGGCCGCCGGGACCATGAATTTCACGTTTGATCCCATTTGGTCTGATCTCATACATTTCTTGGCGTGAATCCCGCTGGGACTGGCTATCAAAAAAACATGTAAAGTGACTATATATCAGATCTTAAAATGGAATCATGACTTGAAAAAAATGAGAAAGTGATTCCATTTGATTCTATTTAGTCACATTCTTGATATAAAGTTACTATTTTTAGACTTTTTAAGGGTTTTTTTAGATTATTTTTAATTTTTTAAAAAGTAACGCTTTTTGATAACACTCAAATGAGATTTAAAGTCATTTAAAGCAATAAAAATAATTTAAATTGAGAAGTGGAAATCATGATCTCATTTGAAAAATGTGATAAGAGTAGACAGTAAGTCTCACTGAGACAGTATGAGACTACTATCTAATGTTAAAACTGTGTAATGGGATCAGTCGAATTGGTAATGAGACTATCAAAAAATCTGGTCCTGGTCCCAGACACGGTCACACGGTCAGTCTATGTGTAGAAGAAGATTATATCAATCATGCTGTAAATAATTACAGAACTTATAAAGATAGTTCTTTACAGTCTGAATTATTCATTCTGATGTATTATCAGTCTCAAAGTGATAGACAGTTGATAAACAGTATATAATCTTGAGAACTTGACAGATTCTTGTTCAGAGAGTACTCATGAATTAACAGTCTTAATTTAATACTATAGATCTCAGTAAGTCATACATTTAATAGAATAAGCTCTGTAGAAAGACTTTAGTAACTTGTTCAGTATTCATCTTAGTACAAGATTTTAATATTATATCTTTGCTCAATCAGTTCATGATAATCAGAATATTTCTACAACTCTTACTCTCAGAGAGATTAATAGCAAAGTTAATTACTACATCTTATCAGATTCTATTAGAGATATTTAGTGATTTCAGTAAATCTTTTCTACAGTTTTTTTATAAGATGATAGAAGAATAATAGTTACAGTTTCAAATGAAACATCTGATGCTGTTTAATATCTCAGACCAGTATAACCCTTGAGAGATTATTTAATACAGTTACTTATAATCTGAATAATTAGTTATATATGAATCATGCATCTCTTGCATTATCTGAGTGTGTAAGGATTTGAAGTGAGAGCCTCAGCATTGTTTACAGAATCACAGAGTATTATTATCATTGATTGAGCATTCTGAGATATCAGTTCTTATACATAGTTCTGAGAGAAATTGAGATGCTTCTTAATATACTACTTCAGTGAGTGCTTGAAAAAGTTTATCAGTTTAAGCTGTTGTATATCATAATTTATTCAGTGTAGATTCAGAAGAAGTTGAGATATCAGTATCAGTATCAGTATCAGTCTCAGTGTCAGTGTTAGTGATAGTTCAGAGAGAGAGTGTTCTAATCAGAGAAGTGTGTATAGTGTCATAGATTGTCTCATTATAATTAACTAGTATTTTCAGATCTAAGAGTTAGTGCTCTCTGTTCATTCAGCAATTGTCTGTTACATTAAATAGCATATCTTACTCTTATTATAAGAGAATATCTGTCATCAAGTTCTGACTGCTGAGATGATAGTGTATTATGAAATGAAAACAGCTTAATAGCTCAGATTATCACATCTATTATTTAGTAAGCTTATAAGTAATAGTGAAGTATTTGAGATTCTTATAATCTGTGATTATCTTAAATTTGAAGACACTTCAGAGCTCAGAGTCTCATTCTTCTAAATAGTGTACTATTGTAAGAAGTTCTTTATCATAGATCTTATAGTTATATTTAACAGAGCTCAACTTCTTAGATATGAAGATGCATGATTATAAGACATCTTTATTATTATATTAACGTAATCAACTAGACTGGCCGCTGGGACCATGAATTTCACGTTTGATCTCATTTGATCTGATCCCATACATTTCTTGGTGTGAATCCCGCTGGGACTAGTTATTAAAAAAACATGTAAAGTGACTATATATCAGATATTAAAATGAAACCATGACTTGAAAAAAATAAGAAAGTGATCTCATTTAGTCTCATTTAGTTTCATTCTTGACATAAAGTTACTATTTTTAGACATTTTAAGGTTTTTTTTAGACTATTTTTAATTTTTTAAAAAGTAATGCTTTTTGATAACACTCAAATGAGATTTAAAGTCATTTAAAGTAATAAAAATAATTTAAATTGAGAAGTGGAAATTATGGTCTCATTTAAAAAATGTGACAAGAGTAGACAGTAAGTCTCACTGAGACAGTATGAAACTACTATCTAATGTTAAAACTGTGTAATGGGATCAGTCGAATTGGTAATGAGACTATCAAAAAATCTGGTCCTGGTTCCAGACACGGTCACACGGTCAGTCTATAATTAACCACTCAACGCCCGCGTACATTCAACGCCCGCTCAATCTTCATTTTTTCATTCATCTTCAAACACTCAGAACATGCATCATGAAGCAGTTATAAAAGCAGCAATTGATGATTTGAATGCACAATTGATCTCTAATTACACTGAGACTGCTAAAAAATATCAAATCAGTTGATATACATTATCACAGTAGTATAGAGATGTTCAAACATCAAGAAAGAAAGCAAGCTCTACTCACTGCAAAAATCTCATAAATTCACAAGAAGAACAGCTTCTTTTTCATATCAATCAATTGACAGATCGCGGTTTTCCTTGTACATCTCAAATCCTTCATAATCTCATTGTTAAGATTCTAAAAGCATCTATTGAAATCAACTGAGTGTCACAATTCTGTCAGCATCATAAGAATATAATCAAGTCACTCTATCTTTAAAATATCAATTGAAAATGCAAGATTGCAGATAATTTGACATATTTTAAGCATTATTTTGATCTTGTAATAGATTTCTTTCTTCTACTGATTTTTTACTTCTTGCTAATTAATTTATAGCTACAGGCAAAAATCACTCAATACAACATTGAATCTGTGAACATTCACAACTTTGATGAGAAAGAATTTCTATTAGAACTCATTCACATTCTCAAACATATTACATCAATTATTTCACTCAAATCAGGTTATATAATAGATTTCAGTCAGAATAACAGTTAAGAATTCATAACACTATTTATCTTAATTTGTGTAGATGAAACTTCACTCTCATCTGCTCTCATATATCAAGAAGAATCAAGAGATATACAAGATACTTGACTGAAGAATTTTAATAGTGAAAAGAATCATGCCTACTTTACTGCTTCAGTAAATGAATGAAGCAATGATAAATATGAATTAATATAATTAAAGAAGATCTTTGAATCTCTTATAAAAAAGAAAGCAGAACATGAATATAGACTTCTTATATTAGATAATTACTTCTCTCATATTAATATGACATTCATCAATTACACAGATTATTATCAGATTCTACTTACTATCTTTTCTTCTCATTGTACACATCAATTACAGTCACTAGATATTGAAATATTTGAATCATTGACTAAATCATACTTCAATCAACTGAATGAATGAATGAGAACTGAAAGGGAATTTATACACACTACAAAGAGATCTTTTTGACATCTATTTAATGCTGTATGAAAGAAAGCAGTTACATCTTCAAATATTATATCTGTATTCACTACTACTGGTCTATATTCATTCAATTCAGAACAGATTCTTAAAAAGCTTGTAATATAGCCCTGCATTTCCTCAGATACATAATATCAACCAAGAATCTCTACTTCTATTATTAACATACAGAAATTGATGAAGTAAG
This sequence comes from Blastomyces gilchristii SLH14081, assembly GCF_000003855.2. Classification (NCBI taxonomy): domain Eukaryota; kingdom Fungi; phylum Ascomycota; class Eurotiomycetes; order Onygenales; family Ajellomycetaceae; genus Blastomyces; species Blastomyces gilchristii. The sequence goes on from NW_003101674.1 coordinate 1,409,295, forward strand.
TCAAGTAGTAACAGTGTTAAATATCTAGTGATTTCAATCAAGTAATCTGTTCAGGGAAAAATCTTGCTCTTGATAAAGAGGTTCTTCTAATAGAGAACAGACAGCTACAGCAAGCTTTTAATCAAGAGAGAATATATTGCAAGTATGATAGAGTAATGAAATTACTAGATTCTTTAAATTTATTATTAATACAGTTCTTTTCATCAGCTAAGATGCAGATCATGTATGAGAAAATAATCACTTCTGAAGCTGTCAAAAAGAATGAGCAGGCTTATAAAAAGAATGCCAAGTTGTAACATACTATTCTGAAGAAACAGAAGAAGACAGATATCATGAAGAAGAGAATGAAGTGAGAGACAGCTCATCAGACAGCAAAGTAGTAAAAAGATATGAATAAGGCTGCAAGAGCTGCTTAATGACAGATTGAAAAGAAGCTTAGAGATGTAAGAAAGACTCAAGAGTAAAAAGAGAAAAAAGAATGAGCTGCTGTACAGCAGCAATCATGATTGAATAAGAAAAAGATTGAAGAATTCAAAAATCATCTTTCTAGTCAGAAAAGTAAACTCATGATTTCATAAAAAGTGACTAAATTACATTTTCAGAGCCCTGTCAGAGTGTTCACAGATTCACTACTGAAGAAATCTGATAATATTACAATCTCTACTGATTTAATCACTGCTTACTCACTGAATCTGCCTTTATTCAAGATTTCACATTCTGAGTGAGTTATTAAGCTCAATAAACATCTACAGAATTAGCTGTATATTTTTATGTGTAATTTTCTATATATATTTTCATTATATAATATATCACCTTAAAATCTAATTGCATTATTGAGATATTGATGAAAATATTTCATTACTGTGATGGCGAAATTGCGGGCGTTGAGTGTAAGCAGGCGTTGAGTGATTGATCACGTTACAATATAGCTTTCTCTATAATATAGTCAGAGAAGTCAGCTTCAACAACTGTTTCACAGTCAAAGTCAAATATTATTAGTAGAGAAGTATTAATAAATATCTTCTTCATCTATATAAATACAGCTTCAGTGTCTACTGATCATTGAAATACTGAGTTCTTCTTAGTAAGCTCTGTAAGTAATCTTACAATATCTGATAAGTTTTATATAAATTACTGATAAAAGTTAATGAATTTAATAAATCTTTATATATCTTTCACAGTGCATGAGATCTTTTATTCAAGAATAGCAGAGACCTTCTCAGAATTCATTCAGATCTTCTTACCAGCTTTTATAATAAAGTCTAGATATTTTGTACTTTTAACTTTAAAATTATACTTATCTACATCTATTAGTAGTTCTGCTTCTCATAGTTATTATAATACTCTTCACACATATTCTTAATATTCTTTTCTGAACTTATCAGTGAAGATGAGAATGTTATCAAGATACACAGATGTAAATTCATTAAGAAAATCTCAGAGTGCTCAGTTGATATACTTCTGAAATATACTGAGAGTGTTAGTCAGTCTGAAGAGTGTGACTACTCATTCAAAGAGATTATATTATGTTCAGAATGCTGTAAGTCACTCATCTTCTTCATTAATATGAATCTTATGAAACATGATGATATCTAGCTTTGTAAATTATTGAGCTTATTCAATATGAGTTAGAGTTTCATTCATAAGAGATAAGAGATAATAGTCTTTCTTTGTTAATCTGTTTAGTTCTCAATAGTTCATACAGAATCAGAGTTCTTCATCTGATTTCTTTACAAAGAGAATAGAAGCTGCAGCAGAGAAGTTACTAACATGTATAAATTCTTTATTCAACAGATTATTAAGTGTCTTTCAAAGAAGAAGAAGTTCATCTCAGAACATGTTATAAAGAGAGTCTTATAATAATTCAGAGTCTTTATCATTCTTCTTTTTCATCTTGATACTGTGATTCACTTCTGAATCTTATAAGAGATGTAGATTTATAACATTATTATATTATCAGAAGATATCTAGATTTATTATTATTATTATTCTGCAATTATAGATGTATGTAGTCAGAGACTATAACATCTATCTGAGAACTTTTAGTTCTCAGGGTTTTTCCTATATCTATAAAGTCAACTATTATACATTTATCAATTTCAGATATGCAAAATCAGAAAATTCCAGCCCAGAATATAAAAACTGTTTACAAATTACAGTATTTCAGCACCTTCTGATACTTTGAAATCATTTGAAAATATCATGACAAAGGAAAAGAGAACATAGTCTTAAAGATAGACACATTAAATAGATAGATAGAAAAGAACAGAAAAGAACAAGTACAGTAAAGAGAGACTATAACAAAATAAAATTATTAAAAGATAGTATATAGCTGATTTAACACACTATATCTAATCAATTTCCACCTCTTCATATTCAGATACTTCTGAATTCAGTCATTCTCTTGCAGCTGTTTGAGTTTCTGATAGACAGTCTATTAAGTATTTAATTCCTGTCTCAATTGAGACTAAGAATCTCATATTTAAATGATTTAAATCATACTTCTTCTTCAATCTGACTCTGAGACTATTGTATAATACATAATACATTACAATATGCTCAGGATTTTCATTTGCATTGCAGAATGAGCATTCTGTTGAATCAAATCTATCATCAAATCTTTGTATATAGAATTTGAAATAATCATGTTCTAGTTTCAGCTGAATTATAAATGAGAATATTTTCTTTTTACATTTAATTGAACAAGATTTTCACTTAGATTTTATCTTAAATCTTGAATAATGTATGCTCTTCTTTTGTTTCTGCCAGCTTTTATTTCACTTATTTAAACAAGATTCTTTTATCTTTCTCTTTATGAAAGATCAGGACACTGTTTTTTGAATAGATATGCTTAATTCTGAACTCTTTTTTACTGCTAAATCAGCCAATTCATTGCCATGAATATTCATATGAGGAGGAACTCAGTACAGATGAATTATCAGTTTTAATACTCTTCTCTTTTGAATTTTTATAACAGAATTTAAAATCAGTTCAAGATTCATTTGATTATTATAAATCTGACTATTTTTAAGTCTTTTCAAAGCAGCTTGACTATCAGAGAATATTCATGCCTCTTTCAAGCTATTTTCTCTGTTATGAGATTTTATCTTAACAAGTTTGAAAGCTTTTACTATTGTAAATAGTTCAGCATCACAGACTTCAGATTCACAGCTCAAATTTCAGAAATCTGAGATGAAATTGATATCATCTTCAGTATAAGCAATATCTGCATCTAATCTGTTCAAACTCTCATTTTTTGAGCCATCTGAGTAAACCAGAATAGAGTCTCTTATATTGATTGTAGAGATCTTCTTCAAATACTGTTGATATTCTTTCTCTTTAGATAGTTCACTTATTTGTAAGTCTAAAGATATCTAGATATTCATGATATTATTGAGAGAGTTTTGTATAAGAATCTGTTATTGTAACATGAGATAACTTTTCTAGAGCTTTTTTAATATCAGTCAGACTGATGAAGTAGATTATCACATAATTCTACTATCAGTGATCTTGTCAGTGACTTCTTTTTCAGAGCATTTCATAAGTATTGACAGAGATCTGTGTCAGATTCATAGTCTTGTGAATATCATCTTCATGAATTCTATCATTATTAGAATATATTATGCTTCTGTTTTAAGTGTTTAATAAGATGTCTTATTCAGATAGTCAGACAAGTCTTAGTATAAGATTATAGTCAAGATTATCAACTTTATATATATAATCATCTTCATATTGATGTTCTTTAATATCTATATTTAGTTTCATTATATAATGAGTATGAATGTCTTTTGAATCATCAAATTCTGTGAGAAGTCAGAGTTTTAATAAGAGAATACACTGAAGATTATAATATCTTATAACTGAAGATTTAATCATGATATAGTAATATAGACTGCTATCTATCATAGCTTTCATATTATACATGTTATTTATCACAGTAGATATAAGAATTGCTTTCATTGTTATTTTCTCTTTAAATTATTATTGTTCAACCTCTTCAAGCTTCTGCTTGTGAATTTGAACAGAAGCTAATCTTTTCTCTGTTTTATTAGAGTATTCTCATAGTTATCTTCTGAATCTTTCTTTAATGTAATATGATTAATGTGAATCACTGACATTGATCTTTCTTTTGAATGAGAAGGTATTTAGACTGATCAGGAGTTGAAAGTGATATGTTCTGATCAGTTACAATTGATACACATCTCTTATTAATGTCAGTCAGCGACTTCTTCAGAAGTCATTTCAGAGACTCAGAAGCCTATTCAGACAGCAGAAACCCTTGTTTATATATAGATATTTGAGTTCACTTAATTCATGATATCTGTATTGTTATTCTTTGATACAGGTGTATAAGTGACTGAGATGTAATGTCTTCTACTGCTGTTCTATATACTCTTAAGCTTACTGAGATAATCATTCAATGTTCAGAGTTATATGCAGAAGTCTTCATAAGTCTGATCTTCATCTATGCTTATGAGAGTCTGTAGAAGTTCAAAAGTTAGTATCTTCTTCAGCATGCTAATCTTTATTCAATTCTCTTAAGATTGATCACCTGCTTCTAGAATCTTAGTGGCAAAATCAGAGATGAATGTTGTGAGAGAAGTATTTCTCTGTCAGACATTCTGTAATTAATCTAATGCCTTTTGTTGCATAGCAGTGTCTCAGAACAGAACATTGAGATCTTTAATAATATTATCAGATATATGTAACACCAGTTCACATGTCTTCATTCATAAATAGAACTTCTATCTGACGCGATTCTTCAATCATTCATTGATATATCAATATTGATTAGTTAATAAACTGATGACATCTTCATCTACACTTAGTTTCACAAGCATTTCCTATCTTCATGATGAATAGAGAGTGAGATCAGAAGTATTAAAATATACAGAAGCATCTAGACATTTGTTCAGTACTCAAATTTTTATATCTGATTCAGTCAGTATTGAAATTGCTTATACAGAGGTTTCTAGTTAAGATAATCATTGAATTTCATTATATTGATATTGTTAAGTTGCCTTCATATCAGCTATCTATTACTGTTGTAATTTCAACATTGCTTAAAGCCACTGTGGTACTGTGTCTATGCTTGTGTTTAAGGTTTCTCTCATATTATCAGTTAACATAGCTATATCATTCATTGAATGTATGATATCTGTGAAATTGAAAGAAGTGTAATTGTATGAATATCTCATATATCTAAGATATCAGAACTCTCAGATCTTTCACTAATATTCTCTTATAAGATCTTGTTACAGAGTCAGAGTGACTGATAAGTAAGCTTCTATTTAGAGACTCAGTGTTCACTTAACTGATTGTTTATTACTCTTATTTCTTACACATTGCTATGCATTCAGATATCTTCTTAATAAATAATTATTTCTAATAAGAAGATAATCAATATTTTTCAAGTGTAAGAGATCTATACTGAATAGATTGATATAATATATAGATCTTATAATACAAAAGTGAAAAATGTTAGAGAAGGAAAAAAGAGAAAGTATGAAAATCAGTGATTGAAGTGAATATTTATATGTTTACACAGTGAAGCTTCAGAGCGGAAGAATAGAAATTTCATGAGTTTTTCAGCTAAGAATCAGTGACTGAGAATCGGAGCTTTCAGTGAAATCTATGAAGTGTAATAAAATAGTCTATATAATTAATCGGGCGTAGCTTGTCACAGATTTCTTTCTTTTACTAATTTCTTTCTTCTACTGATTTTTTACTGCTTATTCATTAATTTATAACTTTGATAAGAAAGAATTTCTATTAAAACTTATTCACACTCTTAAATATATTATATTAATTACTTTACTTAAATCAGATTATATAATAAATATTAGTCAGAATAACAGTTAAGAATTTATAACACTACTTATTTTAATTTTTATAAATAAAACTTCACTCTTATCTACTTTTATATATTAAGAAGAATTAAGAAATATATATAATACTTAGCTGAAGAATTTTAATAGTGAAAAGAATTAAATTTACTTTACCACTTTAGAAAAAGAATAAAGTAATAATAAATATAAATTAATATAGTTAAAGATAGACTGGTCACTGAGATCATGAATTTCATATTTGATTTCATTTGATCTGATCTCATACATTTCTTGACGGAAATCCCGCTAGGACTAATCATTAAAAAAACAAGCAAAGTGACTATATATCAGATCTCAAAATGAGACCATGACTTAGAAAAAATAAGAAAGTGATCTCATTTAATCTCATTTAGTCTCATTCTTGTCATAAAATTACTATTTTTAGACATTTTAAGGTTTTTTTTAGACGATTTTTAATTTTTTAAAAAGTAACACTTTTTGGTAATACTCAAATGAGATTTAAAGTCATTTAAAGCAATAAAAATAATTTAAATTGAGAAGTGAAAATCATGATCTCATTTGAAAAATGTGATAAGAGTAGACAGTAAGTTTCACTGAGACAGTATGAAACTACTATCTAATGTTAAAACTGTGTAATAAGATCAGTTGAATTGATAATGAGACTATCAAATATTCTGATCCTGGTCTCAGACACGGTCACACGGTCAGTCTAGTTAAAGAAGATCTTTGAATCTCTTATAAAAAAGAAAGTAAAGTATAAATATAGACTTTTTATATTAAATAATTACTTCTTTTATATTAATATAATATTTATTAATTATATAGATTATTATTAGATTTTATTTACTATCTTTTCTTCTTATTTTACATACTGATTACAGCTACTAGATATTGAAATATTTCAATTATTAAATAAATCATTCTTTAATCAACTGAATTATAGCGGGCTATATATGATTAATAGATTATTTCATTACACTTTATAGATTTTTACTGAAAGCTCTGATTCTTAGTCACTGATTCATTTTATTATACTTCATAGATGTCTGCTGAAAGCTCTGATTCTCAGTCACTGATTCTCAGTTAAGAAACACACAGAGTTTCTATTCTTTCACTCTGAAGCTTGATCTTATACATGTATAAATATCTACTCTGATTATCAATTCTTACACTATCTCTTTTATTTTTCTTCTCTAATATTTTTCACTTTTGTTATATAAGATCTATATCTTAATATCAATCTATTCAGTGTAGGTCTTTTACACTTGAAAAACATTTATCATCTTCTCATTAGAAATAATTACTTATTAAGAAGATATCTGAATGTGTCACAATATGTAATAATAATAAGAAAATGAATAATCATAGACTAGTTAAGCAGACATTAACTCTCTGCTAAATAGATAGAAGCTTACTTATCAGTTACTCTGACTCTATAATAAGATCTTATAAAGAGAATATCAGTGAAAGATCTGAGAGTTCTGACATCTTAGATGTATAAGATATTCATACAAATACACTTCTAATTCTGAAGAACTCTCAAATACAGATATTATACATTCAATGAATGATATAGCTATGTCTACTAATACTATAAAAGAACCCTTGAACACAAGTATAGACACAGTATCACAGTGACTCTGAGTAATATTGAAATTACAATAATAGTAGATAGCTGATTTATATATAACTCAACAACATCAATACAAAGAAATTCAATAATTAACTTAATAAGAAGTCTCTATGTAGATAATTTCAATACTGACTGAATCAGATATAAGTATAATATAAGTACTGAAGAAATGTCTAGACACTTCTACATATTTTAATACTTCTGAGCTCACTTTCTATCTGTTATGAAGATTGAACATGATTGTAAAACTAAGTATAGATAAAGATATCATTGATTTATTAACTAATCAAGATTAGTATATTAATAATTGATTGAAAGATTATATGAAACAGAAGTTTTATTCACAAATAAAGACATGTGAATCAGTGTTATATATATCTGATAATATCATTAGATATCTTGATATTCTGTTCAGAGATACTGCTATACAGTAGAAGATATTAAATTGATTATAGAGTATCTGATAGAGAAATACTTCTCTTATAATATTTATTTCTGACTTCAACATCAATATTCTAGAAGCAGGCAGTTAATTTTGAGAGAATTGAATGAAGATTAGCATGCTTAAGAAGACACTAACTTTAAACTCTTACAAGCTTTTATAAATATAGATAAAGACCTAACTTATGAAGGCTTCTACATACAACTTCAAATATTGAATGACTCTCTTATCAAGCTTAAAAGTATACAGAACAATAATAGAAGATACTACATTTATTCACCTGTACTGAAGAATAATAATACAGATATTATGAATTAAGTAGACTTGAATATCTATATATAAACAAGAGTCTCTGCTATTGTAAGAATAAGTACTCGCAGGTGATTATTCGGGTTTTTGCAGCTTGGCGTGATATGTACTGTTAACTGCTAGAAGTATTCATGATAGAAAGCTAAAATATTGAGATCAAATATACAATAGCATTCAAGCTGAGTTATAAATAGTATTCATGAACTTCAGTCTATATAGTTGTGTGTAGTCAAGAGCTGCTAACTCTATTGATTATATAAGAGATAGAAATAGAGATAAAGAATCTGTGAGAAGTGAGATTTCTTACATACTTCTCTCTCTCTAAGACTTCATCTGTGAAGTCTTTCACTGAGTGATTTCATAGAATCAGACTTAGCACTGCAGTGATACTCACTAAAAACTCTTTATATCTATAAAAAACCTTAGTGAGGAAAAATCTCTTATTACTATGAAGAGAAAAGAGTCTATTACTCAGTTTCTTATTTCATAAGATTCTTTATAACCTGCAGATCTTTCTCTGACTATTATACAGATTCATTTTACATCTTTTATATAGAAGAGTTTTAGTTAATCTTCAATTATTTTTTCACAAGATTCTTATATAATCATTACTCAGATTCATCCTGTAGATGAATTACTTTTTATAAGATCATTCTCATCAAAGAGAAGCATTTATGAGTTAATCTTTCACTCATTCTTATAAATCATCATTCTTTAACACTGTAGAGTTGTGAGGAATTTTTCATTCTTTTATTAACTGTGTAGAATTGTAGAATCAAGATATCTGCAATCTACAATTACTCTTTATAATCATATAGAAAGATTCAGATCTATAATTCACAATCATTCTTTATTTACTAGAGTGATCTGACTGTTCTGCAGAATCACTCATAGTGTAAATAAATCTCTCTAGAGTAGCATAAATATCTCAGATCTGTTTACAGAATTTTATCTTCTTTTCTCTTTTTCTGTAACAGCTTCTATTTTCATAAACTATGAGTATTCTCATTCATTCATGAAGTGTTTTCACTCAGATAATAGAGAGAGAGTATTTCTGACAATATCTATATATTAATTTAAGAACTTCTTAAGAATAAAAATTTTTTCAATTTCAATATCTTTATAAACAATGTTTAATTACTGTTGAGCTTCTTATAAGTGTCTCTGTAACTTCTTTGATCACTTTTTATCAGCTGATAAAGTAGAAATATCATTATATGTAATAGTGTCTTTATTTCTTCTAGATCTATCACTGTATCTGATCTTCAGATCAGCAGCTCACTCTGTATCTCTTTCAGATTAGCTTCTGATTCTCAGTAGCATAGTTCTGCTCTTTACTGTAAGTCTCTCTGTAAGTGATTCTTACAGATCTTAGCTGATAGTTTCTGTGAAGCTTCTAATACTGTTAGTACTCTCTGCAGTCTCACAGATCTATGATTACTCTCTCTCTACTTATATAATCTCTGATCAGATATATGTAAATATGTCTAGATTTTCTATTAACAGTTCTCACACTGTGATGCATTTTCACAACCTCATTATCAATGAGAGATGAGTCTCTAGATATCTGTAAAATTCAGGTAATTAAGATAATATAAATATTATAAATTTATAATAAGAGTTGATCTGAGTAGATAAGTTCTTTCTCTGTATCTCAATTATTTTCAGACTGAATACTTCAGTATAGCTGAGAGAGCAGACACAGCTTTGTAAGAGATATCTAGTTATATATATAAATAATCAGCTCTCAAGACTCTGCTACAACTGTATATACTCTGATATTCAACTCTCTTAAAGTCTATGCATTTCTGACAGTCTTCATATCAAATATAACAATTATCTATACTGTAGATATAATACTCTCTACTTCTTTAAAGAGAGAAATTGATAGTTGCAGAGAAGTTGAGTGTTATAGATATTAAGAATATAAGTATGAATTTTCTTTATTTTTTCTTTATTAATCTCTAAATTGTGTTCACAGTTCTGTTTTTATTTTCTTTATTTTTTAGCTGTTAATAAGAATATGATTTCTTCTTCTCTTTATATACATTATAGACTGTTCATCTCAGTAGAAACTCATTATCTTTATAAACTAGAGTTTATAAATCATGGTGTTAATATCTTTATTATAATCAGATTCTTAGTGAAGACTGTATTATTCTGACTTATTAGAATTCACAGTATAAAAGTCATATCTCAGCTTTCACAGATGTTTTATCTGCTCAGATAATTCTCAAGTGAACTTATTTATCTTATCAGAATATTCTTATCACTGAATCTTGAATCAGAGCTTATAATCTCACTTCTCTGAGTTAATAATTTCTTTAATCTGATATATATTCTCTTTTACTCTCTAATACTTTATAAATAGAGTGATGAGTTACAGAGTTCTCTTCTAAGAATTTCATATATTTATAAAGTAAAGAGATATGAAAAATATTATATATCTATAACTCAGATAATAGTTTTAATCTATAGAACTATAAGCTAACTTTCTTCATAATCTTATAAGACTCTATTTATAAGAGATTCAGTTTCTTACTAGATCTCTATATAATGATATTTTTCAGACTTAGTCAGACTCTATTATCTTTCTTAAAACTCTTTATAATATACTAAGAGTTATAGTATCTCTTTTAATACTCTTGAGTCTTTCTCAAGAATTCACAGACTTTCTTCTGAATATTCTGAATTCTCTCAGTCTGTTTATAAGCATCATCACACTCTATAATATACTCTCACAGATTTATCAAGATTATTTATAAGTAAGTTTCAGTGAGTATTTCAAAGAGGATTTTATCTATACTAATATACTTTAAGTTATTATATATAAACTCTGTGAGTGATAATCAATACACTTAGTTATTCTAATTATAATTGACGAAGCACTGCAGATACTGTTTCAATATACTTATTAGATATTCTATCTAATTATCTGTCTGTTAATGAAAAGCTGTACTTAGATCTCACAAGATCTTCAGTATAGTTATCAGATCAGATCAGAACTCTCTTATAAAGATTAATTCTCTATCTAAGATAATATTCATAAGTAACTCATACAACTGAATTATATTATAGATAAAGATATAAGTCAATTTCTTTGACTTTAAGTTTTTATAAGTAAGTATAAAGTGTGTTATCTTGATAAAGTAATTTACTATCATCAGCACACTGTCAAAGCAGAGATTATATATATTCTTACTTTCAGAGAGACTTATAAGAGTGTTTATTTCTAGCTGTTCTTAAGCTTTCTATAGAATGAGTAGAGAAGTAAGTTCTTTATATAGTCTGAACTGTACTATCTGTGAATTCTGATAAATAGTATAAGAATTCACTATCTTCTTCATAAGCTCTTGCATCTTCAGTCAGAAGCATTTTCTTATAAATAACTTATAAGTTCTAATGTCTGTAAAATAACCTGTTAGAGAAGAGTTATAATATCTTTTAATAAGTTTTATACATAGAAACTCATTTATAGATATATAAATTCAGCTCTCTCTTTATAAGAGATTATTTAAGTCTCTTTAATTCTTTATTTCTACAGAGTTAATCTCTGCTGTAAGTACTTTCTAAATATACTGAGTATATTTATTCTTCAGTTACAGTTCTGATAATCTGAATAGAAGATCTTATAAAGACTTATACTCTGTTTTTTCTTATATCAGATCTTCTATAATACTTCTTAAAGCTTACAAACTCTTCAGATTATAGATACTCTCTTCAAGACTTCTTATAGAGATTCTCAGAGTGTTAACTCTTAGTATTATAAAGAGTAGTTATACAGATTTCTTTGCTCTCTCTTTTCTCTTCTCTTATAGAGAATTAAGAGACTCTTCAGTCAATTTCTTTATAACACTCAGTTCAAGTATCTTATAAAGCTTTTCTATCTGCTCTAGTCTCTCTATATCTGTTATTCTGATCTTCTTAATATAGTCAGATCTGTAAGAGAGTCTGTCTCCTAAGTTATTAATTTTCTTAATATACTCAATCTTAAATCAGAACTCACTCAGTCTCTAAGCTCAGTAAATCTATTATTATAAGAGTTTCTTGATTGAAGTAAACTATTATAAGCTGTTATAATTAGTTTTAATAGTAATCACTATTACAAGGCTCTTAAACTAGTGATATCAGTGATAAAAGAATTTTACTATTATAAAAAGCTTCTAATTATAAATATTATAGTTGATCTTTATAGATTGTATCTTTTATAAGAAAAAAATCACTGAAACTCAGTTCTTATTTAACTGTAGTTATAAGACTATTTCTGAAATTATAAAGAAGAAGATATCTGTCTCTAATTTAATTAAGAGTCATGAATTAAAGTGAAACAGTATCACTATATCTGTGAATATCTATTTCAATCTTGTAAAGACTCTGTGAGCTTCTGAGATAAGAAAGTTCTTACAGCTCTCTCTTCTCAATAATCTTTTCATTCTTTATTTATAAAATGACTTCTTCTTATTTTCACTCTTCAGCATATCTGTAAGAGTTAAGAAGATTCTTATAAATATAAGAATAAATTATCTATAGAAATTCACAAAGCTCAGAAACATCTGAATCTTGTAAATACTAGTTAACTTCAGTTATAATTGAATAGTCTCAATCTATGAAGATTTCATCTGAATATTATCTGTGATAATTATATATTCTAGGAAATTAATCTGACAGACACTGAAGTTATACTTTTTAAGCTTAATATACAATTCTGTCTCATCTAAGATCTTTAACACAGTTTATATATACTCAGTGTGTTCTTTCTTCTTAATGAAGTACATTATCATATTATTCAGATATATTATTATAAAGATATTCAGATATATATAAAGTATTTTATTAATAAAAGACTGAAATATTATAAAGATATTAGTCAAATTAAAAGATATTACTAAGTATTTAAATAATCTCAGTACAGTTTTAAAGACAGTCTTTTATTCATTCTCAGACTGTATTTACATCTGTGTATATATATTGATTATATTTAGTTATATGAATATAACAGCTTCTATAAGACAGTTAATTACATTCTCAAGCAGAGATAGAGAGTAGTAACTCTTTATAGTCTTAAAGTTTAGATTATAATAGTTTATATACAATCTGAGATCTTTATTCTTCTTGATCATGAATATTACAGAGACTCTCACAGAGATCTATAAAGATTAGATAAAGTTATTCTTCAGATTCTTCTTTATATAAGCTCATAAAATCTCTGTCTCATGATGAGAGAGCTTATAGATTGATTCTCAGAAGAGTTTCTACTCTTCTACTGAATCTATTATCAGATTCTTCTTATAGTGAGATAAAAGCTTAGCTATTTTAGCTGAACTGAATATCTCTATAAGATCTTAATATTTCTCTGATATCTGAAACTCAGTTTTCATAATCATGAAGTTCTTAAACATTTATAAAGTTATTATATAGATGAGCTTGTCTTCTCTAATTAACTCTACAGTATCAACTGATTCTACTTCTATAAGTAAGTCTATCAACACTGATCAGAAGTATAAATCTGACTTACAGATAACTATATACAGATTATGTCTTTAAAGTTATATAAGTTTCAAGTATATATTATCTGTGATATCTGTAATAATCATAGTTTTTATAAATCTTCTTTAAGTTTCAGAGAGATCTTGTAATTTAAAGATGACTCTTATAAGTCTCTTAGTTCTCAGATCTGAGTTCTTACATTCTGCTTATTATAAGAGCAGATTCTCAGTTTTCATTACTTAGTTTATTTACTCTGCAAGCTTTAGAGATATTACAGTGACCTGAGATTCTGAGTTTATCAATACTTCTTATACTTATAAGACAGAAGTATCATAGCACAGTCTCTTCTCATAAGTATATATTTTTATTAAGAAAGTAACAGATTTAGATATCAGCTTTAAAACTTTTAAGAAGACTGTTACTGACTCTGTCTATGACTTCTCAAATTTCTATTTTAATTTATCTGAATAATTTGTGCAGAGATATTCTGATTTAGAATAGATGAAGTAAAGACTCTTTTTCTTAGTCTCTCTGTTATACACTCTGTTTATAGAAGCTTATAAAGCTCTTTCTCTCTACTTAATAGTCAGATATAAATCTCTCTGTATCTTATTATCTTTTCTCAGTAAATCTGTTCTCTATTATTCTGATTCTTATAAAACTAATCAGTAATTTACTCTCTATGAGTCTGTGATTCTTACAGTGATCTGTAAGTGATAAATAAAAGTCATCAGTTTCTTCAGAGTTAAGAGCTTAGAGTCTTACTTAATAAGCTTATTCTATATATCTTTATTCAGTCTCTTTATAAATATCATTATTCAGATCTTGTTTCAGAGCTCTGTTTTCACAGATCTTAATTTATATTATAATTTTATGAAGTACTGTAAGAAGTCTTTATTAGATTTCTTATCTCTTTTTTTAATATTAATAATTATGACTCAGATGTTCTCTATCTGACTTATAAAGACTTTTAACTTATTCTCTAGATAAATCTTGAGAACAGAGCAGTAGAATCTCTTATAATTATTCTCTAGATAATTCAGTCAATTCTTAACTTTCATATAGTAGAGATCTGTTATTATATAGATAACAGCTTTTTCATCTTTCATATCACACAGCTGAGCTTGTAAGTCAATTTCAAATACAAACATATAAAAGCTTTTATAGATTGTGATTTGATAGATAATCTTAAGTGATTATAGCTTAAGAAAGTTTCTTTTCAGTTTATAAGTATCTCTGAAGATTATGTCTAGAGACTCTGTTTAAGAGTGTTTACAGATAGTAAGTATTTCTTATAGAAAAATAGCTTAATTCTGTGAAAGATGCTCAAGAATGTTCTTTACTGAGATTGATTTATTCATCAGTTTGAAGAGTTCTTCTATTACAGATATAGAGAATAATGTTCTGTGAGTGATTAATAAGTTCTCTAAGACTTCTTTTACAGAGATTATTCATGATTCAGATAACTACTTCTGAGTGTCTGTAGTAGAGTTTGCAGAGATTAAAGTATACAAGTTTCTAATTCTTTCAGTTATAACAGATGATTGCTGACTGACAGAGCTTGAAATGTAAGAATAAGTGCTCACAGATAATTATTCAGATATTTACAGCTTGACATGATATATACTGTTATCTACTAGAAGTATTCACAGTAGAAAGATAAAATGTAGAGATTAAATATATAATAGTATTCAAGCTGAGTTATAAATAGTATTTGTGAACTTCAGTCTATATAGTTGTGTGTAGTCAAGAGGTGCTAACTCTATTAATTACATAAGAGATAGAAATAGAAGTAAAGAATCCGTGAGAAGCGGGATTTCTTACAGCTATCTGAACTGACTTTTAAGTCTCTGAGATCATATCTGAAGAAGCTGCTGATCAATGTTAATAAGAAATATGTATTAACAGTAACTGATTCAATTTAAATTAAGAAGTGGAAATCATGGTCTCATTTGAAAAATGTGACAAGAGTAGACAGTAAGTTTCACTGAGACAGTATGAAACTACTATCAAATGTTAAAACCGTGTAATGAGATCAGTCAAATTGATAATGAGACTATTAAAAAATCTGATCCTGGTCTCAGACACGGTCACACGGTCAGTCTAAATGTAATGTGACGGAATCAAAGCGGTGGCTAGTCAGCGGCGTCACATAGAGGTAGTTGTTGAGAAGTCGTATGAGTAAGCTTGACTATCTTGCTTGAATAGCAAGCTTGTAGGCTACAGAGTTATTGCAAGGATATCACAGATATGATACTTAGTATACTAAGAAGATTGTATGAGAAATGTGATAACTCTTGCATATATTTCAGTAGAAGAAAAAACAAATTACTGACTTCTTTGATGAGAAGTCAGTATCTAGCTATTCTATATAGATAATGAGTGAATACTCTTCTTCTATTTCATAAGTAAGAATAGCTGAAGTAATACCTCAGCAGTGTCTTATTATCAAGAAAGAGTAATCTGCTAACCTTGTATAGAAGTGACATTCTTATATTTATTAATTGAATCTTTATATAATATATCTGAATGATGTCATAGAGTGATTGAAAACTGGTTCAGATGAGATGAAATCATTCATATAAAAGCAATAAGTCATGTGAAACTACAATAAGGTCTTAGCATAGTCAGAAGTATGACAATACTCTTCTCTTTAAGAACATTGTTTTAATACTCTCAAGATTACTGAATTAGAAGTTATCTTTGTTCTATAGTAACAGTTATCAATCAATTGCCAGTGCATATACTGTATATGATACAAAGAAATAGATGAGTTTTTCTGCTAACTGTATAGATCTTCTTTTCTCATCTCTGTTCAAAACAACTGCATGATAAGTGAGTTTCTTATATATTAATTTAAAATGTGAAAAATGTAGTTAATAAGTGACTTACAGATCTTCTATTATATTTCATTCTATATATAAAATTCTCTACAAAAGTGATGTATTTTAGAGACAAAGCTAACAGTAGTGACAGGATTTTTTAAAAAGATCTCTTTCTTTATGAAACATTTTTCTTCCTTCTCTTCATCTGCAATAGTGAGTGTATGAAAGCATTGTTCTTGAGAGATAATAAGGGACTTATTCTGATGTTTTCTAGTGAATAATAAACATTTTCATGATACAGCTGTGATCTCTGTAACTGCTAAGAAAGCTCAGTTAAAGGTGAAAACAGTGATGTCAATGAGCTGCAGAAGCACTGCTTTTATTATCACATCTTCTTCTTCTTCTACATCTCTTGCAGCTGTGGTGGTAGTAGTCATATCTTGCAGTGAGATGTTATTTCTTCTGCTAATCAGTTTATCTATGTTCAGTTCTTTCTCTGTCTCTCTCACTGCTGTTGTGATGCTGTTCTCTCTCTCAGTCAACACAGTAGTATATGACCCTGTGTGATCATTCAGAGAGAATCTCAGAGAGAGCTTGATTTTAAGAATAGCAGCTCTGAGAAGCTCAATCTGTAGTTTCTCTTCTATAGTACATCTGAGCCCTGCTTAAGATACTGCTGAGTTAAGTTCACAGAGTTCTGCAGTTTCTTTGTCTTCTCTCTGTGAGAAGACTTCAGTGCAGTCTCTGATCAGTATCATCACATATTTACACTGCACTAAGTAGCTGAAGAAGAGAAAGATCTTGTATATTCATCTCTTCTTTCACTCTTATTATTTTCATTATATCTGTAACAACAACTTCTATCTCTCTGTAAGTATTATCTCATAGAAAGATGTTATGTTAACTCTGATAAGAAGCTCAGATGCTCAAGCAGTACAGAGTAAGAGTCTCAGAGCTTCAAGTATTAATGAATTCTGTCAAGACTGAGAAGATTTCTCTTACTTATCTGTAAAAGAAGATGAAAGCATGAGTCTCTGAGATGAAAAAACACCTCAGAATAACTGACTCTAAGAAGAAATCAGTCAGTATCATTATTAAAAGTATCACAGAGATTAATTACTGATTAGAGAGAATCTCACTTCAGTTAAAGTAGATAACTAAGATACTTTATAAGTTAATAAGTTAATACTTTCAGTATCTCTTATACTCTTCTGCAGCATGCTTCTCTGCAGTACTACAGTACTAACTTCTCAGCAGATAAAGATATCAGTGTCAGAGACTTCAATAGTCAAGAATGAGTTTAGTGAGAGTGTGATTATTAATGAGTAGACTCTGATCTCTCTTTTTACTTTTTCAGTGAGCTGCAGCTCTATTAGAATAGCAGTGATCTGTGAGTTGATAATATTAATCTTTATTGATTTTAAATATTTCTTTCTTTTCTTATTAATTACTTCAGGAATTTTACACTTGTATAGTCTTATTAAACTTCTAAAAAATCCTTTGAAAGAAAATAGAAGAAGAGTGTTACAGAGTTTATAAGATACTGACTTATTACTATGAGATTATCTCTAAAAAAATCCTTTGAGAAAAAATAAGAAGTCTTAAGCAGTATTTCTTATTCAATATCTCTGATGTGTAACAGAATAATCTCTACTAGTTATTTTATAGCTTACAATCTCTTTCTCAGTATTCTTCAAATACTTAAGCAGTTCTCATAAATCTTCTGATAATGAATAATCTTCTTATTTAACAAGATATTGAAGCTTGCTATAATATATTCACTTATTTAATATTTTCTTTATAGAATATTCAGTATCACTCTTAATCTTAATATTATCTGATCAAGATGACTCTGTCTCAGAGTGTTACTTATAGAGCTTTAAATAGAAAATGTGAAAAATAGAATGAATTGATTTCAATTCTGAGAATAATTTTAACTTATATATCTGCTTACTTATCACTCTTGTTATTAGAAAAGATTCTAGTCACTACTTACTGAGCTTCTTATACAGTCTTATTATCTTAATATTCTTTGCTGAAAGTAGTACTTAATTCTCTATCAAGAACTTCATTGAAAGATGTTTTCAATTATAGTATTCTGTCTACTGCTTCTAAGCATAGTAAATGCTTTTCACTGTCTTCTCATGAATTTTATTCAAAAGTTTCAATCTCACTTTTACTTCTAGTACTGAGAGATACTCTGTTCTCTGTATCTATTCAATATTCTGACTGTCTATTCTCTTCTTTAAAATGTTATCTGTGATGTCACTGAGTAATGAAAAATTATATTTATAATAAGTATAGAAAGAAGATACTTTTAAGATTGCATTCTTTACATTATTATATATAAATTCAGTGATTAGAAGATGTTTAAGTCAATTATTCTGATAATATAAATAGAATACTTGAAGATACTGTTCTAATATCTGATTCTGATATTCAGTCTGATCATCTGTCTGCAGATGAAATACAGTACTGAGAAGACATCTTATTATAAGATAATAGTAAAAGACTGATCAGTATTTACTAATGAAGAGAAATTCTTAATCTATTATTAATAACTTCAGAGCACTGTGATTATAAATAATGATATTTAAAAATAGATCAGTTAATTCAGAGGCTTTAATCTTTTTATAAATAGAGATATATTTTATCATCTTTATGAAACAGTTAATAATGACTAAAATTGAGTCATATTCTTTGACACTTGTCAACTTCAGCAGGTCAACTATGAAATCTATTAATAAATTCTATCATGAGCTCTTTAGAACAGACAGTGATATTAACTCACTGTATTACTTATATCACAGAATCTTTATTCTTTAATAGATATTATAAGTCTTAATATACTCTTTAACATCTGTTCAGAGCTTGTCTTAAATATATTTATATTTTAGAAGCTTCTCAGTCTTCTCTAATTCAAAGTGCTCTGTATGAGAATTATTATAATGAATTTTCAATAACTTCTGACACACTGCTCTACTACAAGAGACAAAGACTGAATTATTCAGCAGTAGAAGTTCACATTCTTCTAGTTATCAGTAACTTGATTTCTTAGCAGTATTATCTTACTCAGAGTCTGTCTCTTTCAAGTTCAAACTGAATTCTTTCTTCTTCAACTTCTGAATTCAAGCTGCAGTAGAGATATCTCTCTTCTGTAATTTATCAATAAATTTTAAAAGTAGTCATATTGAAAGATTGTAGATTATTTCATTCTTTATTAATTTAATAATAGTAGAATATAATATAAGAAGCTTATAATCTTCAGTGTCAGTTCTCTGCAAGAATTCAGGTTTTCTTTCATCTTCTATACTGAGTCACACAGCTGCCTTATCAGCACTGTTTTCAAGCTTTAGAGAATTATAACTCTCTACAGCTAGCTTCTTCTGCAGTGATGACAGAGATTCTTTTATAGAATTCTTTTTCTCATTAATAATATTATAATCAGGTTATCTAGATAGTATATCAGTAAAATTAAGTCAATCTGAACAGTATCAGGTATAGAAATCATACTTTAAAAGCAGCTTCACTTCTCTGGCTTGATATTCTATCAAGCTCTTTATTGTTAAGAAGTAATACAGATTTTCATAATCAGTGAGAACTTACACTGAGTACTTACTATTCTAAAGATAATGTTATCAGATCTTAAAGAATTCAATAATTACTAATATCTTCTAATTATAAGTATCATATCTTCTCTATATAAGTAATAACTTCTTGAAGAAGAAGATCATCAATCTTTATTCACAGTATCTTATAAACTCTGTGAAAAAGTCTTCTCTTATAAACATTTTATTATCTATATTCTCAGAGATAATTATTCTCTGATTCTTTCAACATTGAAAGATCTCTGATATCAACTGTGAAAAGATTTCACAGATCTCATTCTTAAATGTATCAGTCTTACACTGATTGAATAAATCAGAATTAAAGTGATTCAGTATTATAATATCTGTAAAAGCTTGTTTCAATTCTATAAATATCTACACAGTATCTTAAGTAAGAATAAATAGTCTTATTTTTCTATCTTTTACAGTTCTCTTTAATATATCTGTAAGAGGGGCAGTAATTTATAAATATGTATAGATAAATCATCTATAGAAATTCATAAATTCTAGAAATATCTGTATCTTATGATATGTTCACAGTGCTGATCAGTTCTCAATGATGAAGACTCAGCTTCTGTTCATTGAAATATCAGTCATCTCAATAATATAATCTAAGAAATCAATCTTCTGTATATAGAACAAGCATTCTTCAGTGTTTATATAGAGTTAATACTGTCTTAAGCAACTTAATACTTCTCAAACATGAGTATTATATTCTTTCTTCATTTTTAAGAAGATTAGAATGTTATTCAAGTATACTATGCAGAAGATGTTGACAAGGTCTCACAGTATCTCATTTATATAGATCTGAAAGATGGCTGAAGTGTTACAAAGATTAAAAGATAAAACAAGATATTTAAAATTACTATATTTGATATGAAAAGCTGTTTTTTAAACATCATCTTTATTAACTCTGATTCTATAATAGATATTCTGTATATCAATCTTTAAGAACATCTTTGCTCTAGATAATCAATCAATTATCTCATCAATTAATAGTAATGAATAGTAATTCTTAATTATCATCTTATTGAGATCTCTGTAGTCTATGCATAGATGTAGTCTACTATTCTTCTTAGACACAAAGAGTATAGATATCTCTGTCAGACTCTTTGATAAGTGTATTCAGTTCTTTGATTGCACTTTCTCAAGATATTTATACAGAATATTTAATTTCTTTATAGACAAGTTGTAAAGAGATCTGTATAGCATTATTACATTATCTTCAAGATAAATCTTATATTATATCTTGATATCAGAAAACTTCACTGCTTTCTTTTCTAAAAAGACATTCTTATAATCTGTAAAGAGATGTTATATATATTTATCTTTAATAACAGATACTGCTGCTAATCTTACAGTAAGAGTGATGACTTCTTTATCTATTCTCAAGTCTCAGTCATCAACTACACAGTATATTAACTCTATCTTTTTCTTAAGATTCTTTCAATAAAACTCTTCAGATTTCTCTATTACTGTCTCTTTATTAGTAAGACAGTATTATCACATCTGAGTGACTCAGTTAATAAGAGAATTGTTTTCTCTTAATTATAGAAGATCTAGAATGACATTCTCATCTATAATATTAATAGTGTGAAGAAGCAGACTACTCTTCTTAAAGATTTCTTCTGAGTCTGTGATTACACACTTCACTTAAATTATGTTAAAACAGTGATATTTCATTTCATCAGTAAATTTCATATAATCTGATAGATCTATCTTCTTTCAACTCTTTATTAAAGAAATGAAGTAGAATATGAAGTTAGTATCTATCTCAGAGTTAAGTAAATATCTCACTAATACCTTCTTAGTCAGAGTATATATTATGATTATAATATAAACTCAGAGATATGAGAATTATTAATTCTTAATTTCTTTCTCTTCTTTATCTTTCACAGATACATTTGTCAGAAGAGAAATCAACTTTAAGAAGATATCTTCTCAGTTTCTTCTCTTCTTCAACTTCTTATAATCACTAGTATAGTGATTATCAGCTTCACAGTTAAAACAGAGATCTTTATTAAATCTTTTTTAACATTTCTTCACAGTGAGTAAAGAATCAGAATACTTGAAATTCTTCTTTACTTTCTTCACACTGAAGCTATCATAGCACATTTAGATCTCATTATTGATTACTTAGAAGAGATTTTATTAGTCTTTTTCTCAGAGAATTGATTATGCAAATAAATTCAGAAAGTCAGATTGACAAGCTCAGTGTAATTAATTAATAAACTCTGATACTATAATATCATTATTCATATCTTATAAGTCAGCTTTATAAGATAAAGCTGTGTTTTTAATTGATTCAAATTATTAGTTAATTTCTCTCAATATTCTTTAAATCTTATATTGAAATTAGAAGAATTCTCATTATCTTATTAATATAATAAGTTAAATCACTATACTACTATAAAGCTGTAATTACAGTGATTCTTAATTTAATTCAGTAAAAAGTTCTTGAATTCTTTCTAAGTTATTATAGTATTAGTATACTCAAGCTCTCTCTTCTTAATAACTCAAGTAGTCACAGAGATGTCTTCAAGAAGGTTGACAGTATATATTACTTATATCTTATAAGTATTATACTGACTCAGATTAAGATGAAATTTTCATTCAAGAGTACAGATAAAGCTGTGAAATTCAGATAATATATTTCTCTTATATCTCAGAGAATCTCTGATCTTAATCTCTCTATCTTTATAATAGATGTAGATGTGTAGAGGCTGCAGCAGTGATAAAGCAGTTGAAGAGCTTATACTAAAATATACAGCAGATTCAGAAATCTCAGATTTCTACTGAGATGAAGATGTACACACTTTAGAGAATAATATGAAGTTTTTCTCAGAGAATGAGATCAGATTAGTCTTAGCACAGATGTATAAGATTATATTAATCTATTAATAGAGCTTAACTGATTTAAACTTATAATCAGATCAAGTGATTCAAATTGTAATATAACAGAACTGAAGTGATAACTAGTTAACAGTATTATATAGAGATAGTTATTAAGAAGCTGTATAAGTGAGCTTGACTATCTTACTTAAATAGTGAGCTTATAGACTACAGAGTTATTATAAGAATATCACAGATATGATACTTAGTATACTAAGAAGATTGTATAAGAAACACAGTAACTCTTGTATATATTTCAGTAGAAGAAAAAACAAATCACTGACTTCTTTAATAAGAAGTCAGTATCTAGCTATTTTATATAGACAATGAGCAGATACTCTTCTCTCATTTCATGAGTGAGAATAGCTGAAGTGATATCTCAGTGATATCTCACTATTAAGAAAGAGTAATCTGCTAATCTTATATAGAAGCAGAGTTCTCATATTTATCAATCAAATCTTTATATGATATATCTGAATGATGTTATAGAGTGATTGAAAACCAGTTCAGATGAAATGAAATCATCCGCATGAAAGCAATGAGCTGTGTGAAACCGCAACAGGGCCTAGACACGGCCGGAAGCGTGACAAAGAATGAGACTCTAAACTCTACAGTGTCTTTAAATTTAAGATAGTTACAGATTATAAGAATTTTAAATATTTCATAATTATCTATAAGTTTACTGAATAACAGATATGATGATCTGAGCTATTAAGCTGTTTTCATTTCATAATACACTACTGTCTCAGCAGTTAGAAATTGATAATGAATGCTCTCTTATAATAGAAGTAAGATATATCTTTTAATATAATAAATATTCACTGAATAAACTGAGAGTACTGACTCTTGAATCTGAAAATACTAGTTAATTACAATAAAATAACTCATGATACTATATATACTTTCTCAATTAGAACACTCTCTCTCTAAACTGTTATTAATATTCTGACTTCTTTCAAATCTACACTAAATGAATTGTGATATATAATAGCTCAGAATAATAAACTTCTTCAAACACTTACTAAAATAATATGTTAAGAAGTATTTCAATTCTCTTCAGAACTATATATAAGAACTGACATCTCAGAATGCTTAATTAATGATAATAACACTTTGCAATTCTGTGAATAATGCTGAGTCTCTCAATCTGAACTCTTATACATCAGAATAATGTAAGAGATGTATAATTTATATATAATCAGTCATTCAGATTATAAGTAACTATATTAAATAATCTCTTAAGAGTTCTATTAATCTGAGATATTAAACAGTATCAGATTCTTTGTCTGAAACTACAACTATTATTTCTCTATCATCTTATAAAAAGATTGTAGAAAAGATCTACTAAAACTGCTTAATATTCTTAATAGAATCTGATAAAATGTACTAATTAACTTTACTATTAATCTTCTTAAGAGTAAGAGTTATAGAAATATTCTGATTATTATTGACTGATTAAGTAAAGATATAATATTGAAATCTTGTAATAAAATGAATACTGAACAGATCACTGAAGCTTTCTTACAAAGCTTATTCTATTAGATATATAACTTGATAAAATCTATAGTATCTGACTGAGATTATCAATTTATAAACACTTTCTGAATAAGAATCTGTCAAGTTCTCAAGATTATATACTGTTTATTAACTACTTATCACTCTGAGACTGATAATGCATCAGAATAAATAATTCAGACTATAAAAAACTATCTTTATAAGTTCTGTAATTATTTATAAGATGATTAATATAATCTTCTTCTATATATAGAGATTGCTATTAATGATTAAGATGCTGTTTCAACAGATATAAGCTCATTCTTTCTTATACATAGTTATTATATAAAGATATTGAATTTTCTAGTGATTATACAGTTTACACTGAATTTCTGTAGTCTAATTCAGATCACTGATAATATAGTAATAAAGCTTTAAAATGTCTGTGACTGAGCAGAGATCTTTATAGCAAGTGTTAAATAAGATTAAGAGAATTAAATTAATATTTATCAAGGTCTTTCTGAGTAATATAAGATAGAAGATCTAATGTAATTACATCTTAAAAATATACAGATTATACATTCATCTCATACACTGAACTATTATCATGTTAAATTCAAAGTGATAGAAGTTCTAAGCAGTTACAACTACTATCTTAACATCTCATCAGAGATTTATAATGTCTTTTATACAAGCTTACTTCACTATACTATTACTGACTTATTCTCTTCTCAACTGACTTTCAACTGACAGCTGTCAAAGATCATAGAAGAAGACAATGAACTTGAATAAAAGATTGAAGATATTCTCAATGAAAGGTCTCATAGCTGCAGCTGATAATATCTTATAAAATAAGTCAGTTACAATTATGTGATTTGAACTCTGAGCTCTATATTATCTGAAACAGCAGCTCTCAACTGATGAGAACTACACACTTACAACTCTATCTCACTTCTGAAAAGAGAGAACTAATATAGTAGACTACACTTAATTGATAGATTATTTCATTACACTTCATAGATTTTTACTGAAAGCTCTGATTCTTAGTCACTGATTTATTTCATTACATCTTATAGATTTCTGATGAAAGCTCTGATTCTCAGCTGCTAATTCTCAGTTGAGAAACTTATAGAGTTTCTATTCTTTCACTCTGAAGCTTTATCTTATATGCATATAAATATTCACTTCAATTATTAATTCTCATACTATCTCTTTTATTTTCCTTCTCTAATGTTTTTTACTTTTGTTATATAAGACCTATATCTTAATGCTGATCTATTCAGTGTAGATCTCTTACATGAATAAATAAATAAGAACTGAAATAGAGTTTATCTATACTATAAAGAGATTTTTTTAATAGCTATTTAATACTGTATAAAAGAAGATAGTTATATCTTTAAATATTATATTTATATTTACTACTACTAATTTATATTTATTCAATTTAGAATGAGTTCTTAAAAAGCTTATAATACAGTCTTACACTCTCTTAGATATATAATATCAATTAAGAATCTCTACTTCTATTATTAATATATAAAAATTAATAAAGTAAGTTAAATAATAGTAATATTAAATATCTAGTAGTCTTAACTAAGTAATTTATATAAGAAAAAATCTTACTTCTAATAAAGAGATTTCTCTAATAGAGAATAGACAGCTATAATAAGCTCTTCATTAAAAGAGAAGATATTATAAGTAAAATAGAGTAATAAAATTACTAGATTTTTCAAATTTATTATTAATATAGTTCTTTTCATCAGTAGAGATATAGATTATATATAAGAAAATAATAACTTTTAAAGCTGTTAAAAAGAATAAGTAAACTTGTAAGAAAAATACTAAGTTATAATATATTATTCTTAAGAAATAGAAGAAGATAAATATTATAAAGAAGAGAATGAAGTAAGAGATAGCTTATTAAATAATAAAGTAGTAAAAAGATATAAATAAGACTGTAAGAGCTGCTTAATAACAGATTAAAAAGAAGCTTAGAGATATAAAAAAGACTTAAGAGTAAAAAGAGAAGAAAGAATAAACTACTGTATAACAGTAATCACAGTTAAATAAGAAAAAGATTAAAGAATTTAAAAATTATCTTTCTAATCAGAAAAGTAGATTCTTGATTTTATAAAAAGTGACTAAATTGCATTTTCAGAGCTCTGTCAGAGTACTCATAGATTCACTATCAGAGAAATCTGATAATATTATAATCTCTACTAATTTAATAACTAGTTACTCACTAAATCTGTCTTCATTTAAAATTTCATATTCTAGATAAGTTATTAAGTCAAATAAATATTTACAGAATTAGCTGTATATTTTTATATGTAGTTCTCTCTATATATTTTCATCATATAATATATCACCTTAAAATCTAATTGCATTGTTGAGATATCATTGAAAATATTTCATCATAGTGATGATGAAATGACAGGCATTGAGTAAACAAGTTTTCTTTATTTTTGCCCTCCTTAGACACAAGCTTATTTATTATCTACCCAAGTGCTAAACCTGATATTACCAAAATCTCACGCCCTGAGAGAATAACAAGAGAATAACACAAAAGGAACAGGAGAAATACATGTTAGTTAATAAGCATAGGCTCTAGGTACCTCCTATATATATTAAAATATGACTAAGGTGGTGAACAGTGAAGACTACCAGAGTCAGATCCAGGTTGAGAATCGAAAATGCTCAATGAGGAAACAAAGTTATAAAACGTAAACAATAAACTCCTGCAAAGGCGGTCGGTGTATGTGTCGATCTCGATAGGTAGGGTGGGCGAAGAAAGGGAAGTCAGGACTCCTTTGCAGGAAGAGGGGAAATTAAAAGAAAAGGGCGCAAGGAAAGAAAAGGTCTGCTTTTCCCATCGCGTTATTTTCTGTCTTTTTATTTTTAGACTTCTCTTCCTTCGCCCGGGCCTATTTCGTCCTCCTTAACTCCATTGCTATCTACGTCGCCTGCTACAAGACAACGATCTGATGAGGGTATAAATATGATACGACGATTATATGCATGCATATGAATATACGTAGATGGCCCGGGTATGTATATACCCATTGCGTGCACCAGGGCAAAAGCATGAGTAAGCTAGACTATTTTTACTTCCTCACCTGCCTAGCATGTTTGACCAGGTTCTCAATAACACCCTCGAACGCCTCTTTCTCTCCAATCTGCGCATCGCGCCGCTTCAACCAGTACTCCAATACCTCGCTGGCACGTACGGTCATCTGCTCCAACCAGGAGATATGCTGCCGCAGCTCGTTGTCTGCAAAGTTATCCAGGGCAGCATCCGTGGTGGCGCATAGGCGACGGACGGCTGAAAGGTCCAGTTCAGGAGGAGGTTCGGGTCCACGACGTCGCGGTGGACGGCTACGTGATGTAGAGCGACCTGAGCCATGAGGCCCCGAGGACCGCCCCTGGCCATCCCTTTTCGCTTTGCTAGCGGAGGATGGAGCGCCGGTAGCTGAGTTGGAGGAGGATTGGGAATTGCCCTCTAAATTTATTGAGGGCAGCACTAGCTTTTTCTGCTTGGATGCGGGGAGGATTTCGTCTAGGTCGACAGGGACGCCAAGGGAGACGAGGAAAACACGGCGGATGTGAGACTTTGTCCAATTGGCAGGTTGGAGGGGAGGTGGTGAGACAAGCTGGGACCAGAGTGATCGAGAACGTTCAGTGATGAATATGTCGGAGTCTGGGATGGGAGAAAGGGGTGGGAGGGATGGGAGATTTGCGGAGCCGGGGAACAAAGAGTTGAGTTGGTCGCATGTTGCTGTGAGAAGGTCTTGGAGGTTTTTTATGGAGTTGAAGTCTAAAAGGGTCGGCTGTATTGAATATGATAGCCGATCAGTTTACAGTTCCTCTTTCTTTTGGAGGGCCAATCAACGGTAGGCTAGATTCCAGGAAATAAATGTCTCGGAATCGCCAGATAGGTTGTATCTGTGTCTGGGATTGTACTTTATGCTAAGGCTACTTACAAGGGAGGGTGAGGGAGGTTGTTGCACGGGGACACTGGTAATTTGACCCGTATCCTCATTGACAACCTCCGTTGGTTGTTGAAATGCAGCTTCTCCAAAATCACCGAAATCATCCTCTTCAGCATTTTCCTCTCCATCGAAGTCATAAAAATCGTCACCAAGGGCTTGATCATCAGGTTCATTTTCAGAGGGATCATGTGCAGCACGATCGTCAGATGTCTGTTTTTCTGTTAAGGAGCTTTTCCGTCGGACATGGCTTCGATGCTCGGATCTACTCGTCGAAGAGTTTGGAGACCCTGGTTTGGTCAATCGTCCCTCTGAAATCCGAGAAGGGAGTGGCCAAGGAGCAGGGAGAAAGCTTACCTGGCACGTCTGGAACTGTCTGGATAACATCTGGAAGTGAATCACTAGGGCCTCGTCGGTGCGCAGTAAATGAGCGTCGTAAATCGTGTTCACCTGGAGATTCAACCCGGCAAAGCATGGTTTCCGGAACCGGGCTTCCCTCAGTGCTGCTATTTTGCGGTTGATCAGGTGATGTAATGCAGGGTTGAGACGAGTGTTCTTGTATTTTAAATATCATATCCGGCGCAGAATCTGCTTTATGAGATTCGTAGGCGCGTGTTCCTGGCTCTTCTCCGTAGCTCGGTGAACTGGGATCGATTTTCTCGACAATAGTTCGCGGTACCATCTTTGGGTCTAAGGTTGCTCTTGTGCTTGCCCTTGACCCTGGTCTGCTGGGTGGTCCGTTGCCGAGAATCTCGATTTCATCTGGAACAGCGTCCAATCCCCTTGTTTCGTACGCAGGGGAGCCAGGAACCTCGCCGTAGCTTGGAGAATTGTCAATTTTCTCTACGCGTGTCCGGGGTATTGGCGAGGGTGTTCGAGACCGTAGGCTGGGTCGATGCCTTCAGAAGCATCGGAAAAGTGCTCCTCTTCACTTTCACACGCCGTAGATAACGCGAAAGTTAGCTGCCATCCACTTCTACTAAATTTTAGACCATTAGGAAGGAATAAAGCATACGGGATGGTTGAGCCCCAGGGGCGTCCAGCTCACCCCTTTTAGGGGTGGCTCCAGCAAGATGCTAGGAGGGCGGGAACGCCGCTCTGTCATTGGAAAGGTCCCAAGTCCTCCAGATCAACGCCCATAGATCAACACAAATAGCGTAGTTACTTGTGAAGTTATTACCTGCTTCAAATCCCTAATAGTAGCCAGGTTGTGTGTGAGATGAACAGGCAAACGAACAAGAAACAGCGAAGGCCTCATCTGACGATTTAAGCCCGCTCGGATTCTGCCAAGGCGGTCTGGAGCCCCAAAAAACACTCAGCCTGTATTGTTACCGTTTCCGGAAGTAATTTGGGCGAGTCCTCTCGAATGGTTGTATGGTACGATAAATATACACAGACCTGGCCGCAACTGCTAAAAGAGCTCTGCAAAAACCATCACCACGACGGGCGATTCTCAGCAAAAGGAGAACGCTGCCTGCTGCTTCCACCGTTAAGGGCATAGAACTGAGAACTGCCACCCCTTGGACACCCGTATAGTAACCTTCTAACTGTTACACAAGCTAACTCTGCTATACTTATACCGGGTTTCACCATTTGTAAGTTTGTCAGTTTAGATCCTATGCCAACCAGATTTTTGACAGATTATTGATTATTGCCAACTCTTAGGAAACACCGGTTCTGAAACCCAGGGAAACAAACCGCAAGTATCTGCCACGATGTCTAACCCATTTCAGTTCGGGACCCCGTCAACATCGGCAGGTTCCAATACTCCTCCTGTATTTGGTACGGCTGGCGCATCACCATTTTCCCAACCCGCGTCCGGAAAGCCTTCTGGTGGTCTCTTCGGAAATATCGGCGCGACACCGACAACAACGACAGGTTCCTCCTCTTCATCTTTGTTTACGACAACCCCAGCAACAGGGCAGACGGCTTCTTTGTTTGGTGGTCAAGGCTCAAAACCTACGTTTGGCGGCACCCCTTCCAGCAACCCGTTTGGGAATCCTTCAAACCCAGGACAAGCCTCGGCGACGAACCTATTTGGAAGTGCAAGCCAGACTCCTAAATCAACAGAACCTGCATCATCCGGCCAAACTCAGACTGTGTTATTTGGAGAAGCAGGCAAAACGGCTCCAGGAACGGGTGGTTTGTTTGGGAATGCTACTCCAGCACCGTCGAACGGAGCATCATTATTTGGCAACATGTCAACTACACCTGCCGGACCCCCTCCTCAGACCTCAGCTGGGCAGGGCCTTTTCACAAGCCAAGCATCGACAAAACCTGGGGAGTCAGCATCTCTTTTCGGACAAAAGCCAGCTTCCTCTACTTCTTTCGGGAGTCTAGGCGTAACCACAAACGCCCTATCGTCAGCAGCCGCGCCTACAACAACCGCAGCAGCGCCAAGTTTATTCAAAGGCGCTTCCCAATCGCAAACGCCAAGTACGGGTAACTTATTCGCTTCTCCGGCCGCTAAAGGTCAGGCCGTGGAGACAGGGAAACCACAGGCAAAACCGACCCCGCCCCTATTCGGTGCACCCGCGATATCAACCACTCCCCAGGCATCTGGTTCGCTATTCAATACTCCTGGGACTTCGGGAGCTCAATCACAACAAAAGCCATTTAGCTTTCCTTCCTCCAAACCCACTTCGGGTGCTTTTACACCAGCCACAATGTCAGAAACTGCCCAGAAGCCTCTTTTTGGAGCAACGGCGGTTACTACTACTCCATCGACTACAAGCACAACGACAGCAGCACCTGCTGCTGGGCTATTTGCTGGCCTAATTACCCCGAAAACCAATACTCCCAAAGATTCAACTACCCCGGCTACTACTTCAAGCCAGCCAGCAGGTGGAATGTTCAGCCTTGGTAAGCCGACGACCACGACAGCTCCAGTGAGATCTCAAGCAACGACCTCTGCTGCTGGAGCAACAACTACTGCTGCACCTACAACAGGCGCCACCACTGCCACTACTAGTGCTGGTGGAACAACATCAACTCCAGCCACCGCTAGTGGCCTTGGGGCGTCGACCGTAGGCCCAGCTCCTCCAGCACAATCGCGGCTCAAAAATAAAACCATGGATGAGATCATCACCCGCTGGGCGACTGATTTAACAAAATATCAAAAGGAATTCC
Source organism: Blastomyces gilchristii SLH14081 (assembly GCF_000003855.2). NCBI lineage: Eukaryota > Fungi > Ascomycota > Eurotiomycetes > Onygenales > Ajellomycetaceae > Blastomyces > Blastomyces gilchristii. Next base: position 1,440,949 of record NW_003101674.1, read on the forward strand.
AAGAACAAGCTGAGCAGGTTGCCGATTGGGATCGGATGCTTGTGGAAAATGGAACAAAGGTGCAGAAACTGTACGGTAATACAGTCGATGCGGAAAGAGCTACACAGGAAGTTGAACGCCAATTAGCATCTGTAGAGGGACAACAAGATGAATTGAGCTCGTGGCTCGATAGATATGAACAAGAGGTTGAGGCTTTGTTGTCGAAGCAGGTTGGGATCACGGATTCATTGCAAGGACCTGACCAAGAGCGTGAACGAACGTAAGTCCAACTTGCTCCATTACCAAGCCACCATATTATTTCCTGGTCCCCCCACTCTAGCAAAACCATCATGCTAAACTAATCTTGCCCAGATACAAACTCGCGGAACGTCTCTCCGAACGACTCAATGAAATGGGCCAGGACTTGACAAGCATGATCGAGGAGGTCAATTCCGCCTCCTCCACTTTGAGCAAGACCTCCAAATCCGATGAACCTGTATGTCCCACTGAGCAATTACTATTTTTCTATGTTATATATAAATAACATATGAGTTTTGCTAACCCTAACGCTTTACACCCTTCCAGATCTCTCAAATCGTCCGTATCCTCAATTCGCACCTTTCCCAACTTCAACTCATCGATCAAGGCACGGCCAATTTACATGCAAAGATCGCTGCTGCGCAAAAGCTAGGTGGCTCTCTTAGTGCCCATCAACATCAAGGCACATATAGCCAGCTTCGGAATGGAATTGGAAATGGGATGGGTGGCGGAGGTGCCGCAGATGACTTTTACAGAGCTTACATGGGCCGTCGGTAAAGGAAGAACTGATGTAAGAGTTGAAAGGGGAGGCTTAGTCAACAAAAAATTTCCCTCTGGATATCAACTTGTGGTAGGAAACTTTTCGGTATACCCGACGCCTTGGGATCTTTTTTCCTCTTGTGTTATTTTTACTATTCTATCATCCATCACCCATGTTTCTTTAGGCAATCAAATTTTGTACACTGTCGTATCCCATACTACCCGTTATTTTAAATACCTTTTCCACTGCTCATTGTGAGCAAAAGTTTTTGTAATACATTAGGACCGCTTGTCGCTAGTTTTACTTTAATCCTGCCGATAAAAAATAAGGTCAGACCGAGTGACCGACTATATTTTCATCTTAAAACTTGACAATCAAATCAAGCTTCCAGAACAGCTCTATCTGGGCCTGGATTTCACCCTTCTCACCGAAGTTTCATGACAACGAAGTAATAATGAGTATATGTACTGTTTACTGTACTACCCCGGCCCCTCTCCGTCTTCGTCACTTCCTCCCCCTCTGGCAATGGCCATTTCTATGGATGAATCCGCTTACTTGTCTGGGACGGAAACCTACAGCAAGAAAACCATAGCCCAGGCCTCCAAGTTTGCGATCCGGCATATGGACATATCCCGAGGCCAGTGGGTACTGTACCTACCTACACTATACACTCCAACGTTCCAATTTGAAACTGAGCGCAAATCACCCATTTCAAAAGAAAAACATGTGTTTTGCTTGAATTGATTTCGACGACCCTACAAGGAGGAACAGGGGAAGAAATGGAAAGGAAAAAGAATCCAAGGAAATACCAAGAAATCCAACAGGGACAAGAGGAAATGGAGAAAACGAATGAACCGCACACAGGAGAAAAACGATTTATATATGTATATATACAAAGATATATTCCAAACTATCTTCTTCACCAGTTGACTGTTTGACGGGTCAAGCAAGTATGTATGTATGTAAGAGTGTTAAGGAGAGGGGAGATGATGCTTAGAATGGGAGCAAAACGAAAAATCCCATCAGAGAATTAAAAGAAAAGCAACACAAAAAAGACAACCTAGTGTTTCAGTGTCAATTTCTTTCTGTTGTTTGAGCTTCTCTTTTTTCCCCCCATACTTTCATAGTTCATATTCTGCCCCTAAATTCCCTTTGATCCTTTATACAAATGTTGCCTTGCACAGATACGGTGCACTGGGGAGAAAAGGAAGGGGAAGGAGAATCAAAAAGCTATCCGGAAGCGGTTTTTATTTTTAGTTTCCTGTTTAGTTCTGCTCACCACCGTGTTCCTTGGTGAGTTGCTCGCTGTAATGGAATTTCACACTCGTCAGAGAGATACATATAAAATAGCTTGTTATAGTTCTTTGCAAATGCAAAAAGAGCAGTGACTTGAGGGGAAAGAAGTATATGAACACGTACATATGAGCATCAAGTTCATCGAGATGCTGGCGCTGCTGCTTCAGCTTTTCTCTTAAGCTTCGTAGCCTGTTCGATACAGTTTCAAATGTTTAGTAAATTAGATTTCCCAAGTTGTAGGCTCCTGCCCTCCCGACCTTCCAATTTTTCAATTCTTTAAGACATTTTCAATGTAAGAAAGGAACGGGAATCGGGGGAATCGGGGGAGGCGGAAGTAAGAATGACAAAGGAACGAAGACGTACTTTTCCATCTCCCGTTGCTTGATAAACATGGCTTCATCGGCAGCTTCCTTCTTGCTCCATGAATTGCTATTGTTCAACACCAGAGTATCCATTAGTTTTCCTGTTTTTCAGATAACCAAGTTTCTTTGCCTTCTTCTTTTATATAGACCCATCTGAAAAGCGGTCTCGTTTGTGATGGTGGGTAGTCTTGCAGGTGTGCAGGGGAACGGACTGATAAAAAACCAAAGCAACGACGTTACCTACCTAGTGGACAGTTTCCCAGTTGCCCGGGGAGAACCAACGTCACCTTCAGCCATTCCTACGGCAGCAACGGAGAATAAGCGCTTGAGGGGCAGCTGGCTAGCGCGGAGAAGAGGTCTGGCAGTTTGACGGAGCATGTTTGATCGTGGTATGAAGTAGTTCTTTGTGAGGAGGGGATGTATGTGAAGGCTGAGCTGCGTTGGAAGGTAGGTAAGAGAGAAGGGAGAACTGGAAGCTTATTCGTTAGCGACCTGCCTTCAATAATGGCTAGTGCATATGTTTTTATTACAAGGGAGGGCTTCGTACATTTGCTTGAGCGTGGGAGAGCGATGTTTGATTTGGGAGGCAAGGAATGTCGTTAGGTTGCTTCATTATTGTACTCCGTCAATACGCTAGCTTTCTTCGGCAACCCTGGAACCTTGGAAGCGTGCGTCATTGCTGACTCAGTCACCCCCCAACGCACATCACATGACATCTCTCCTCGCCACACATAATTCGCTGCGAAGAATTGGGGAAATTGTGAAACCGGCCAGCATATATGGAATATGGTTCCAAATGTGGTGATGAAATATTTTACCCAACTTATTTTATCATTTTAATCCATGAAGAGTTGGAGTAGATAATTTTGCTTTTACAAAGTCCCGTCTTGGCTGATTCAGACGTCTCCTCTTAAACTGGTAACTGAGACGTGGAATAAGCAATAAGAGTGACGCCCTGATTCTCTCTTGGTGTCCCTATTGGCCCCTCTTCCTATCTATTATCAAGAAGAACCATTTTAGCGTCCACCAGGACAGCGTAATCCTGGTAGATTTGTTGTATGATACTTTCTGGGTTGAAAAGTGTGTTTAACGGACGAACCGGGGTAAGGTGGGGAGAACACTGGCGCCGAATTATGATGATATTTTATTGTACTGTACTGATTTCTATCTCAATTGCAGCCTTGCCAGCCTGCCCACCTACCGCCACTTGCGAAGAGTCGTAGTGAGCAAAATAATGGTAGTGCCCACGAAACTGCAAGAAATACGCCTTGCATGCACAGCGCTTCTTAGCGTTGAAATTTAAACTAGAGCCGTCAAAATTCTGGTGGCTCAACGGCTGTGGCATTAATTATTGAGGAATCGAGAACATTAACGCACAGTTCATAGATCCGCCCTGGGTGTAAAATACCGCGTAGGAATATAAGTCTTCTCTACTAAATACAAGGTAGGAGGGACATTTAAACGATTTGAAATATACCACCAGTAGATGTTATGTCTAGCAGCAGGCTGCGGGGCATTGCTTGCCGAAGTCAAGAGCAATCTGTACAGAGAGTCATGGAAAATCAATGAAATACAATGAAATACAATATACAATAATGGGTAACTAGAGCAATCGCGTACGTGTCAGACACTTTTTATTTCAATCTATCAGCCACAGTGGTTGGTTGTGAAAGGCGGAAGTTGGAATTGCCTAAAGAGGGGCCCGTGTTGCTGACTACTCCGTCACCTCCTCACCTGATCCACCTCCGTTTCTTCTTCTATCTTCAACCTTCTTCTTCCCCCCGATTATTCCAACACTCGCCCTGTCTCCATCTCTGCCCAACCACCCACCACCACCACACCCGCTGCTTGGTCTGCTTCCCAATCTTCCCCCTAGTCGTCCAACTACTACTTCCCCGCGAGATTTTAACTCTTTGTCAGTCCTCTGCCTTACTTTTTGCAACGCGTTATATCTCTTCCAGGTAAGAAGCGTGTCTTGTTTTGTGTGCGTGATTCCACTGCCTTGCCTCAGCAACCAGCTTCGATCGCTGCTTCAGCACCCTCTGGTATTCTTGCCCAAGACTATCTGTTCTCGAGTCGCATTCTCCTGATAACGTTCATCCTTATCTACGCTCCCGTATTTCCCAAGTTGCCTACTGTTCATCGTATTTCATTGTTGGTTGTGGAGTTCTATCGGGCGGTGTCACAGCAACATCTGGATCGCGTGGAAACTTCCCAGCAATCCACCACCAAATCACCCCCCATCTTCGTCACACATATTTTCTACATAAAAGTTCCATCTTGCGCATTCGTTCGGGGTTTTAATTTCGATTCTACTTTCAAGATGCTCCAAAGAAGGATGATGACCCCTCTTTTTCGTGCTAACTCCTCTTTTCCGTTTCGCTCGGTTTCAATAGCAATCAATGTCTAACAGTTGAATGTGTTGTTCATCGGACCCCTGTCTACCTCACACTAACATACGTCGGTTGTAGGAGCCTTGATTCATAATGGGCTACGAAGATGCTGTATATCTGGCCAAGCTCGCCGAGCAGGCCGAGCGCTACGAAGGTCCGTGCAATAAATATGCTACTCTTCCCAAGCGCCTACAATGACAAGGGAAATATTGACTCTGGATTAGAAATGGTGGAGAACATGAAGATTGTGGCTTCCGCAGATAAAGAGCTATCCGTTGAGGAACGCAATCTACTTTCCGTTGCTTATAAGAACGTGATTGGCGCCCGTCGTGCGTCCTGGAGAATCGTCACCTCCATTGAGCAAAAGGAAGAGTCGAAAGGCAACGAGTCGCAGGTTGCTCTTATTAAGGAGTACCGTCAAAAGATCGAGACCGAATTGGCCAAGATCTGCGAGGATATCCTCGATGTGCTCGATAAGCATCTTATCGCCTCAGCGGAAACCGGAGAATCCAAGGTCTTCTACCACAAGATGTAAGGAACTATCTGATTCCTCCACTTCGATCCTCTATTGGCCTGTTTTTCTGATGTATCTGTCGGTTTTAGGAAGGGAGACTACCACCGCTATCTCGCAGAGTTCGCACTTGGAGACAAGCGCAAGACCTCTGCTGACAAGTCGCTCGAGGCTTACAAAAATGCGACTGAAGTTGCTCAGACCGATCTTGCCCCGACCCACCCCATCCGTCTGGGACTTGCTCTCAACTTCTCTGTCTTCTACTACGAAATCCTCAACTCACCAGATCAGGCTTGCCACCTTGCCAAGCAAGCTTTCGATGACGCTATTGCCGGTACGTTGTAGATTCAGAGGACATCACTTAAAAAAAGAACAACATAAACTAAATTGAATCCGTAGAACTTGACACACTAAGCGAGGAGAGCTACAAGGACTCGACCCTTATTATGCAGCTTCTGAGAGACAACTTGGTATGTGCCCCTCATTCCCCCCCTAATCAACTCTTGAAGAATATGAATGAATATCTAACTCGCGCTCAAGACTCTCTGGACGTCATCTGAGGCAGAACCCGCCCCCGAGGCTGCCCCAGCTGCCGCTCCCAGTGAGCAAAAGGAGGACGCCCCTGCTGCCCCCGCTGAGGAGGCTCCCAAGGCTGCTGAGTAAATGGGCGGTGGGGAAATGAATGAGTATTTTTGCTGTTTTTTAGATCGGAGGAGTGGGTACAAGGGAAACTTTGTGTGTGTTGCTATTTTGCCCGCCTCTTTTCGACATTATCCATGTTCTTTAATTTCCTGTCTTAACAACCCCGCACCGGCACCTGATCACCCTTCCCAATTATCACCGACCCATCAAGGCTCTCACTGACACCCTCTAACACATGCACGCACTTTCTCTCCATAACCCACTCTCGTTCCCCCTTGATTTTAGCGGCGGGGAAAGTTCTACAAATTATTATTTTATTATTTCGTTTTTTATATTATTCACGTGTGTGTTTTCTGCTTTTCCCACCTTTTTTTGCCCCTTAGTATCTGAAAACCAAAAAAGAAGGTTGGTTGATTGAGTTGAAAAAAATACGCATAACGTTCTTTCTCAAGAGAGAGAACATCCCCCCGGCTCTCTTCTCCATTTCCCGTTTCACCTCTTGCCCTCTAAAAAAAAATTTTGTCTTTTTGATAAGTGGGTTATTAAAGTAGGTAGAACTTGGGCTCTCACATCAATGTTTTTCGGAATCTTTGGTCAGCTACAAAAAAGCAGATCTTCTACAGCGAAAAAACAAAAAGAAAACTCAAAACAACACATTATGCTAAATATTTTAAAAATAAATCAAAAAAAAAAAAAAAAAAAATCAATATCACAGATATTTTTTATAATTATTTCTTTTTTTCTGTTGCTGAAAAAGTGAAAGAAGTAGAGAATTTTTTTTTTCTTATTTCTATACACATGTTTATATTAAAACTTATTATATCTGTGAGAAAGTATGTCTATATATCTATGTTTAAAACTCAGATTAAACTTTATAGTTATTATATTATATTACTTATAATTATAGTTTATATTTATTACATTAATTTCAAATTACTTTATTTTAAATATTAAAAATTTCAGATTCACTATTTAATAAAGATAAAAGATTAATTGATTGTATATTAATCTAACCACGCAGCATTCTTTTCATAGATATGTGAGTTATATAATCTTATATAGAGTATTCAGTTAACACTCTTTCTAATTACAAGTACTTAAGTATCTAGACTGACTGCTGAGATTATAAATTTTACATTTAATCTTATTTAATCTGATCTCATACATTTCTTAACATGAATTCTACTGAGACTAATTATTAAAAAAACATGCAAAGTAACTATATATCAGATTTTAAAATGAGATTATGACTTGAAAAAAATGAGAAAGTAATCTTATTTAGTCTCATTTAGTCTTATTCTTAGTATAAAGTTACTATTTTTAGACATTTTAAGGTTTTTTTTAAACTATTTTTAATTTTTTAAAAAGTAATACTTTTTAATAATGCTCAAATAAGATTTAAAGTCATTTAAAGCAATAAAAATAATTTAAATTGAGAAGTAGAAATTGTGATTCAAAGGTTGCTTGTCAGCGTACAATTACAGGTGTACACTGGCTTCTTATATATCATAATATTATACACTAAATTAATTAGTGGCTGCTATGACTCCTTTACACTTGTAAGCAAGTTTGAAAGTGACTGTGTTATTATCTGATAATCATACATTCTTTTAAATCACTGTACATTCTTCTGAATCACATTCTCTCTCATCAGATTCAGTCATGCTTATATGACTATAATATCTACTCTAGCTTCATGCAGATTAGTGTATCACTAGTGTTCATAATCTTATAGTCTATTTCTGATTCAGCTAGTGTCTTATGTATACTCTTATAAAGAAACTTTCACTATATTATATTACTTATTCACTAACTTTTCTCATTCTTCAATCATCTTCTTCATCATTGTCATTATTGAATGTTACTATCTTATTCAAGATTTCTATCTCTTCTTCTATTCAACTCTTTTCATCTGTTTATTTATTACATTGTATGTGTTTCTGATGCTGATCTTCTGTTCTCATAATAAGTGTTCTTATAGTGCTCATATCAGACAGTTTATTAGCAGTAAGTGTAATGTATTATGAAATATGATCAGAACTTGTTTATCTTCTAATAATTGTCAGAATATACTATCATGAATAGCATATCTTCTTCATTTTCTTATATACTCTTGATCTTTTTCTTCTCAGCAGGTTTCTGATTGTGTTTTCTGACATGATTTTGTATAAACACAGATGCTGATATGTTGTTTTTATTTATATAGAATCTTCATATATTAACAGATCTGTATTCACTGATGATAGTGAACTCAATGTTGAATTATTGATCAAGAACTTGAAGAACACAATAATGAAGAAATTGTTTATATTATATATAACTGAGTCTTCTATGTCTCTCTCTGCTCTCTCTGTTTCTTTCTCTGTCACTCTCTCTCAATCTTCTACATCTGTCCCTGTGTCTGATTCTCCTGCTTCTGCTACTTCTGTTCCTGTAATTCTCACTTCTGCTACTTCTGGTTTTACTGTCTCTGCTTTTATTATCAGCTCTTTCTATTTCAAGGAGATATTGTATAGACTTAATAAACTACATTTCTCAGTGTGTATACTCTCACTCTTCTTACTGACTCTCAGAATAATTTATTATACAAAGACTATGTATAATATAACTATTTAAAGCTTGATCATAGATGCTGATTATTACATTCATTTTAAATATTTATAATGAGATAATTGTTTATTTATATCAGAGAATCACTTCTCTTCTTCACAGTATTGAGATTATAAGTCTTTTTCTTTTTCATCTTTTTCTTTCTGATACTGATTTTTCTATTCTTAGAAAAAATTATTATGAGTTTTACTGTGTATAAAGTTATAATGTTTACAGATATCAAGAAGCTTTTTATAACTGTAAAGTTTAATATCACAGAGACATTCACTCTAGCAAATTTCTTTGAGATAATAGATCTGTATCAGTCTATTCTCTGATATCTGTCATCTGACTTTGTAATGCAGATAAAAGATATTCATGTTTTCAGAAACAGAAATGCAGATGTTGTACTCTTTTACACTCACAGATATGAGACTTATATGTCTTATCTGAGCTGTTGTTATAAGAATAAGCTGTTTGTATACTGTGTTCTGCTTTCTGTATTTCTCTGTGTCTCTCTCTCTCTTTCTGAGAAGTCTTATATGTGTTGTAATTACATGTACAACTCTAAGATCAGTGAGTATTTGTTTGATAACTATTCTCATCTCTGATTTTATGATTTTTATATACTAACAATAGTTCTTAGTTGCTTTGATATCAGAGACTATTTTAATCAAAGATGATAACATCACTGAGACTATTCTCTCTCACTCTTAAGCTTCTTCTATCACTTTCTCTTCCTTCTCTACAGAGAAGATTGTGTGCACACTGAATTGTAAGTATTCAGTTCTGAGTAGCTTCTGTCATTTATCTGATTCTGTGTCTCTCTCTTTCATTTCTTCTGTCTCTGTCTTCTCTGCTCTGACTTCTGGTTCTGTGAGTCTCATACTCTTCTTCAATTTTTCTACACATATATGTACACATTTCTATATCAGCATTTCAGTCAATCTTGTAATAAATAACATTAATATTGTACACAGAGTAGTAGAGGAATCAGAGATATGTATAATATTATTATAAGAGTAGCTTACAGCTCTTGAATTTCTTGCAGATCTTGAGTTTTGAGATTTCCTTTATTTTTAACATTTTTTGAGTGATGTGGCATGAGAAATAGATTAAATGTATGACATATGAAAATGAATGAGATATATATGATAACATTTGTCTTTTGCAGCTGATTCTTATAGTTAGTGATTAATTCATTATCTCTTTTCTTTTCTTATGCTTTTTCTTTATCTACTAGTCACTACTCTTATATGATCTCTATATAATATAGTGTTCAGTGACTAGATTCAGCAGCTTTTATCTTTTATAATTCTGTCTTATATATTATACTGTCTCTCTTCACCTGCTCAGATTACTACAGTGAACAGCTCATTGAAACTAACCTTATCTGATCTCTGAGCATTCTCAGAAGTTGAGATGACTTGATCTTATATATCTGTAAATGTTTCAGATAGTTCATTCTCTGTGATCTCTGTGATTGAACTGATGTAAACAGTTAAATTCAACTCTGAATTTCTTTTTCTTCTGTAATCTGACTCATGTGCAAGTCTGCTGCTTTAAGACTGCTCTTTATTATATTATATCTACTGTCTGCAGTGTGTTATTGTATGATCAGCTACAGTCTTATTACTTATTGAAGTGTGATATTCATCTGATTTCTCTATTACTTCTCATTCTTTTCTTATAATTGTGAAAAGATTGAAATAAGTGAGATCATCTGATTTATAAGTATCTATGATTTCTCTTATCTTATAAGACTTTTCAATTGTAAGTCTCTTCTTTTTCAATACTGATAATAGTGCTGTGAATAATCATAATCTGCTCAGATCTTGTATCTTTACTTTCATAAGTTATAAATTATTTATTAAGTTGTGTAAGATCTGTCTCTCTGATTCTTTCAATGTATATGTTCTCAGAGAATGTGATTTGAGTATTTTATATAGCTCAAATCATCTAGATTGAAACTTCTCAGAACTCTCATTATGTATGAGAACTCATATTCTCATCTTAAGACTCAATTCCTTAACTAGTGAGTCTCATATTCTTTTTGATTGAATTGCTCAGTTCAGAAGTAACTTATTAGCTTTTGTATATATGTGACTGATCTCTTTCAATCTTGATTCTGTGTCTGTAACTGTTGCATCTGCAACTGCTGTTTTCTCTTTCACCTTTTCTGAAGCATTCTCTGAGATACGCGGATGCAATTTATACAATAGATAGAATGATGAATGCTTAAAGACTGCATGCTGCTGAATTTGTATGACTAATAGTGCCTGACTGAGATATTCAATTCATAATCTTGTAGACTTGCTCACTAGATATTTTCTCAGTATATTGTCTAAGATTTTATTCAAGCATTTCATCTTTCTGTTCATCTGTGAATGATATAGTGTTGTTCTATGATGTCTTGTCTGTAATTGACTCATGAAATGCCTCACTGCTTCTTCTATAAGATTTACACTGTTATTAGTTAGAATCTCACACAGCATTTCATAGTTGATATAAATCTTATTATGTAGAAACTTCATTATTATCTTCTCTGTTATCTCTGAAACTGCTTTTACAACTGGCCAGTCAGTAGTGTAATCAATAGCAGTGATTATTCATTGATTTTCATTTAACATCTGTGATAATATGTCTATGAGGTTCATCTCTCATTATTTGAACAGTTGTATTATACACTTTATCTGATATTACACTTTCTTACATTCTAATCCTTTCTTAGATTCTTTCACAATCTGGCAATTCAGACACTCATGAGTATACATCTGAATGTTCTCAGTCATGCTTGGCTAGTATGCTCTTGATTCAAGTACACTCATGAGTTCAGAGCTTTCTAAGTGACTGAATTCCTTGTGCATGTGAGTTACTAAGTTGTATCTAAATGAAGATTCTAGATAGAGAGCTTCTATGTATTCTAGATCACAGTAAAACATAATATCATTTTTCAATTTTCTCAGCTTGAAGTTTGAAAGCATCTCTTCTACTACTCTCACAAGATACTTGTTATCTGACACCTTGTCATTCTTCAAGTAAGAGATTATAGTGTCTACTCATTCTAATTCCTTGCATTCTCTCAGTGTATTTAATACAAATATCTCTTATGTCTTATTTGCAGAACTCTCACTCATGAAATCAGGTCTGTGACTGATTGCATCAGATATCACAGTGTTCAATCTCTTTTAATATTTAATATGAAGATTGTATGCTTAGAACTCTGAGATTCAACATGCTAAGTGTTTGAAAGATTTTATCATTGATTATAGATAGATAAGGCTTTCATGATCTGTAATCACTGTTATTATATGTCTGTTGTTAATATATTTATCTTATAATATTAACACATGCTTAATTACTAGCAATTTCTTTTCATGCACTGAGTAATTGAGCTCAGTGTCTGATAGTTTTCTATTATTATATATCATCAGATGCAGCTTGCTATTCTTACTCATCTATAGAAAGATGTCTCTGATAGCTCATTCAGATGCATCTGTCTCAATGTAGAAAGATTTATCATAATCTAGTTAAATAAGCACTGAGAATGTTATTACATGTTCTCTCAGTATGAGAAAAGCCTCTTCACACACAGTATTTCAGATGATTGAATGAAACTTCTTCTTTTGCAGATTTGCATTCATTTCTCTTAATAGATCTGAGAGTGATATAGATATTCATGTGAAATCCTTGATGAATCTGCAGTAATATGAGACTAACTCAAGAAACTGTTATATATAATATACATTTCTCAGTCACAGTCAATTCACTATAATATTCAATTTCTCTGAGATGAGATGTATACAGTCATCACTCACTACATATTCTACAAACTTCAACTCTTTTATTTTAAATATATACTTTGTTAATTTGATGTAGAGCTTATACTCTGTCAGAGTTGTAAGCACTTCATCAAGATACTTCAGATATTCATTATATGAGTTTGAAAAGACTAGAATATTATTAAGATATACAAGACATGAGGTTTTATTCTATTTATAAAGAATTGTATTCATCATTATTTAGAAGATGATGAACATATTTATCAGATTAAATGATATTATCAGGAATTTGAACTTTCTTCATTACATATTAAATGCAGTTCATGGAACTGACAGTTTATCTATATAGATTTGTCAGTATTCTGAGAGAAGATTGATCTTTGATAGATATTAAGTGTTTTCAACTGTATTCAACTGTTATTGAATCTATAGCAATGAATATTCATTCTTGATTATAAGCTTATTAAGTGCTTAATAATTAATACACATCTGTCACTCCTCATCTGCCTTTTTCATGAATAGAACTGAAAAGCCTCACACACTTAATGAGAGTTGTATGAGATCATGTTCTAGAAGGTCTGTGATCTGACACTTCTGTTCTTTAAGATGTGTTTGTGACAGAGAGTATGCATTCTGATTGACTGGTTTTATGTCCCCTGTGTCAATCTCATGTACAAATTCTCATTCTGGTGACAATTCCAGTGAAAGATCTATTCAAAAGATCTTTTCATACTTCTTCAGAAGCTTCTTCATACACTTGTTCTTCTGTATATCTTTTATCTTAGTTTTCTCCACTTTCAGGTCCTGTATGACATACAGAATACTTTCAGATAAGATCTTGCAAATTGTTCTCTTTGCTTATTAGTGTGTAAGCAGATTTAATTCTTCTATATCAGAGACATGAAATGTCCTTCTCATATCAGTTAATAGAATTATATGAACTGTTTTCTTCTCATCAGTTAACTGCATATAACATGTACATCATTGAATCTGTGAATTGAATCTTTGAAATCAATTGAGTTCAAGAATAAGATTGTATTTCACATTCTGCAGCTCTCATGCTTAAATATAGCAAGATCATTCTCTGAAGTGCAAGAGAACTCTTACTCTTGCAGATGATATCAAATATCAGTTATCAGATAATCTTATACATTGAGAATTCTTCACTCAGTGAATCTCTTTCAGTCTTCAGATTATATAATTATTAATATATTATATAGAAGCTTCTGTGTCTACTAACACTTTTACAGCTATCTCTCAATTCTTATTCAAGTGCTTCTTATACATTAACATTTCAGATCTTAAGATATTGAGATGAGTGTTCACTTCATTCTCATCTGCATCTCAGTTAGAAGCCTGCTTTCTCTTAATATTTGCAGAATTCAGAGAATCATCTAACACAGACATCTCTTTTACTTTGAAGACTTTTTATAGAATATTAGTGAGTGTCTCTGAGCTCACTGATTCTGCTAGTTTTTTAACTCTCTTGCTTCTCTTGACTGTGCACACTGAGTGCACTCTTTTATATCATGATTTTGATATTTATAGTTGAAGCAAGCTCAATGCTCATAATATTAAGATTTTCACTCAGAGAATCTCTTCTTCAGAGGATTCAGTGCTTTAATAATGATATTCAGATCTAGATTCATTACATTCAGATGTGTGACTTGTGTTATAGAAGTCTGATTATCTGTTCTTCACTAAGACATACTTAATTACAGTATTTTCTGTTGTAATTGACTTACTTATTTCTGTATAATAAGAATATTGTATACTTTCTTCACTGTATCTGACTGTGAGGTTAAGCATTTTCATTTCACTCTCAACTTGAGTGTAAGATCATGAATGAAGATCTGTAAATAGAAAGATGTTAAAAGCTCTTCATTTAATATAAGATAGTGTAAGCTGAAGTGTGTGAAGTATGATATAAGATCACTCACTTATCTACACTCAGTGAAGTGTTTGTAATACTTGTCTCATGTGTTCACTTTCTCAAAGTTGTGCAAGATCTATTTGAAAAACTGATTTCATATTCATGAGAATGAATATCACTTCAGATCTGTGAGATTCATCTTTTCATCAATCATTCATAATAACTTCACTTTTTCATATAGAAACACAGTAGATCTTAAGACTTGTTAAAATTCTGTTAACTGTCTGTCTGTGAGTTCATGTTCAATCTGATAATATGATTGCATCTGACTTAGTTAGCTGATTGCAGCATCATTTTTTCAGTCATTATTGAACCTTAATAACTTCAGCAGATCTTCTGACTTAATGTATTTCATGCTCAGATTCTCATTCTGCACAGCAGTCTCTGATAATATGTATACTTCTGAAGAGGTTGTGAATAATTGTAGTGAGATCTTCAGGTTTAACATAGTTATCTGTCTATGTAAATGTTCAATCTCTCACTGCAGACCTAAGATCTGATTTTCTCTATTCTTATTAATGATGATAATTGTGTTGGCAAAGCTCTTCATAGTGAATACTTGATCTGTAGTGAATACTAATTGTTGTTTGACTTCTGCCTCAGCCTGTCACTGTGTATGCAAGGCCTTGATCTCATTTAGAATTCTTGTATATGTATAGAGCTTTGATTCTGATTTGATAATTTCAGCTGCTTTTCTTACTGCTTTGAGTAAATTCTCTGAGAGATTCTGTATATCTTCTGATTCAGATAGCAGAGAAAAGTGTTGTTTGTATCAGCTAGAGTCTAGAGAAGATATTCATTTCAGTGATTTCTTATTAATTGTATAATATCTATTGTTATATCACTGTATTATTATATTACTATATTGTTATATTGCTATATTGTTATATGATTTCTGTTGTCATTGTACAACTTCAGTGATGATCATTCTTTCTTTTATCTCTTTGAGTGAAGAGTGATCTTCTTTGAATCTGGTTCACTGCTTTCATTTCTTTTCTCACATCTCATCTGTTTACATACATGGCATTTGCCTGAGTGTGGAGTTTTCTCTCAATAAGTGAAGCAGTATTAATTGAATGCTCTGCTACTCACTGCTCTTTATATGCTATCTTTTGAGGTGTTCTAGAACCACACTGACATGATAACTATGAATTGCTTTGTAGATGGAATTATCACACTCTGAAGAAGCCTGCACTTCTCACCAGTTTTTAGACATGCTATCAGATGTGATTCAAAGGTTGCTTACCAGTGTACAATTACAGGTGTACACTGGCTTCTTATATATTGTAATATTGTACACTAAATTAATTAGTGGCTGCTATGGCCTCTTTACACTCATAAGCAAGTTCAGAAGCGGCCGCGTTATTATCCGACAGTCGTACGTTCTTCCGAACCACCGTACGTTCTTCTGAACCATAAAATCATGATCTCATTTGAAAAATATAATAAGAGTAGATAGTAAGTCTCACTGAGACAGTATAAGACTACTATCTAATGTTAAAACAGTGTAATAGAATCAGTTGAATTGATAATAAGATCATTAAATATTCTGATTCTGATTTCAGACATAGTTACACAGTCAGTCTATAAGTACCTGCTAGCTGATGTGAATATTACATACAAATCTTGT
>NW_003101674.1:1457172-1492268 GCF_000003855.2 Blastomyces gilchristii SLH14081
TTCTCACTTTTTAAATAAAAATCTAGTTTAGATAAAGAATATGTTTAAATTTTAGTTATATTTCATTCTGATCTTATTATTAAGAATAATATTAAATAAGATTATAAAATCATTTCTTACTTATATAATATCATAACATAGTACTCATTTGTTGAAAATTCAATAGAGAGTATTATCAAATATTATTACTTTTCTGAATACAGATTATAATTCATATAGTTTTAATTATAAAAAAATATAAAATAGAAAAAAAAATAAAAAATAAAAAATAAAATAAAAACAAGAAAAAATCATAATGAAAAAAAAGAGAAAGAAAAAAAAAAAAATAAAAGAAAAATAAAAAAATAAAAAATAAAAATAAAAAAAATCAAGATTGCAGAGTAACAGTACTCTTAAAATACTTACTCTTCACAGTCTTTGCAATATTTATTATCAACTATATATCTCTTATAGTGAGAGTAATACAGCTGTAATAAGTTATTATCTTAATATTATCTAATAAATAATCAGTATATATCTGTATAAATATGAATAATTAGAAAATATACACTTAAAAAGTGTGATTAGAATGAACTCTGCTATCACTTGAATAATATCAAGAATAGAATACTGAAATCAATGATTTCTCTCATTGATTTCATAGATAAGATATATGAAGAATCTTAAGAAATATATGATTTCTCAAGTTCTAATAAAAATAAATCTCACAGAGAGACTCTATTTTCATGATATCAGAGACTGAGTATTATTAAAAAGTATTACTTTTATATAATACACATGTACTTACTGCAGCAATTCACTCTCTGTATATATAACTGAGAATTATAGCTTTCTCACACTGCACAGCTCTCTCTAAGATGCTACTGTCAGTTTATAACTTATACAGTCTCTCAGTTCAGAACACACTGTATGTATACAGCTCTGCATACTAAAGCTGTATTAATCATTATAATCTAACATAGTACTTACTTTTCACAGGCCATATTTCATTTGAGAGAGAGAGAGAAAGATGCAACTATTATTTTATTAAGAGAGAAATAAATAATTAGTATTATTAAATATAATTTAATTCATCTGTATTTAAAATTTGATTAGTCTATACTCTTTCATTTGAGAGTTTCTAAGAGTGTTTTAATAGTTTTCATATCAGCTTGAACTTAGTGATGAGTTGAAGAAGAAGAGAAAAGAGAGAAGAAAGAAATAAGAATAACTTATCTTTATAATATGAAAATAGAGAATCACTGTAATTATTCTTTCTAGTAATAAAGATCTGTTTTCTACATGTATCTCTGATATTAATTATATGATAACTCTATATAAAGAATATCAATAGTGTATGTATTGAATGAAGATAATATTACTATATAATACTGTAGCCGTTTTTATACATCTCTGAAAGCTGTTAATAGTTTCTTTATTTCTTTATATTTAATAAGTTAATAATATATTTCAATGCACTTCTTCTTTCATTATTATTATCATTATTATCATCATTATTATTATCATTATCATTATTATTATCATCATTATCATTATTATTATATTATTGCTAGCTGTCTCTTCTGTCTTTATCTTCTCTTAATACTTATTAAAATCAATTATATTATCTCTCTTCAAATATTATGCAGTTCTGCAGATTATCAAGGCGCGTGAGCACTGTTACAGATTGAAGAAAGAGAAGAAGAAGATATTCAAGTATAAAGAGACAGATTGTAAAATATATTATAATACCTTGAAGAGACTCTGTAAGAAAGCAGAATGATAACAATTTTAAGTAATACTTCTAATAGATTTAGACTGAACTAAGTATAGAAATAATATGAATAACATCACCTGTGAGAGATTGAAAAAGAAGATAGTGAAAAGTCTTATATAGTAGTGATAAGATTAGAAGAAGTTCTGAGAATAATTTAAGATCAAGATAAAGAGAGAGAGAGAGAAGAAGAGTGTTACTATAAATAAGTAATAATAGAAGATGATTAAGAAGGCATTAAAGTAAGAGATAAAGAAGTTAAAACTGATAAGTTTTTTATTAAAAGATAATAATTTTTGATAATACTTCTGTTCTCTAATTAATTAGCACAAGCTGATAGAGAAGAAGAGAATTAAGATCTTATTCAGATCTCAAATGCACTTCATGATTCAGAATATTGAGAAGACAGCTCTGCTCTCTGAACATGTTAATCTACTTACTACTGAGATGAAACCTGAGCTGACAGACTAGAAAATGCAGGATTTTGAGATACAGATTAATCTGACTAAGAAGAAGTAGTAGAAACTCTTCTCTGAGAAGACAGTGAAGAGAGATTTTAAGATAATTATTATCTCAGATAAGAAGAAGAAGAAGAAGAAGAATAAGAATAAAAAGTAAATTATAAAGAATAATAAGAAGAATGAGAAAGAGAAGAAAGATAATGAGTAGAAAAAGTTTTTTTCTTTTTGTATTAATTAGTTATAAGTTTGTAACTATTAATTAATAATTAAAATTAATTTTAAGTTTTCAAAAATTATTGTACAAGTTATAATCAATTACAAGCCTCAATCGCTCGCTTGCGCTTGCTTATTCAGCTTGAAAAACATGCTGTTTAATTTCTCAGATTGAATATAATGAGATATTCATGAATATGAACAGCTGTATGTAACTTATATAGATAAATTCCATGTAATTCATAACTGTTAATAGAGAATAACTATATAGAAAAAAGATGAATAACACTGTAGCAGTGTTGTAGAGTTAATGTAGAAGCTTTAAGTAAAATGTAATTAAATATCAGACAGCTCATATAAAGATCTTAGAACTATAATATATATAGTCAGTAATTGAAACATGTTATAATTTACTTCAATTAATCATTAAATCATCTGAAATACAATTGAAGTAGTCAAAATAGATGAATGTAAGTAGAGAACTGAAAGAGAAATAACTCAGAAATTATGAAATTACAGTTAATAATAGTGCAGAGTAAGCTCAGTAAGCTCAGAGAGTTTTAAAGACTCAGCAGCCTGTTAACTCATCTGTGCCTGTCTCTCAGCAGCCTTACTAGCAGTCTGTCAATGTGTGAATACCTGAACATAGACTATAGCTGCTGATAGAATAAATAGCTAAGAAAGATAGTGGGATTATTATACAGCTGTATAAGATAAAGCTTAAGAGAGATATAGTACTGTATGAGAAGAAATTCAAGCCTCAGTTAAAAAGAACAATAAATATAGAATCAGCACTTATTCACAGCTGTAACATCAAAGTCACTCTGTTATACAGCTTATGCAAGAAGAGTCATAGTCTGTTTATTGAGTATATCATAGTCTCTGACATATTGAAGAGAGTCTGTGGAAATTATCACTATAATTCACTGAGTAAACACTGCAGCTTATAGTCTGATAAGTAATGAATTATCTCTATAGCATGTAAATTCATTAGCAAAATGTATATGTAAAATGTATATACTGATATGAAAATAACAGAGAATCAGCAGTCTCTTACCCTCATCAATACAGAGGGGAATGAGAAGAAGAAGAGAAAGAGAAAGAAGTGAACTATCAGTATAAAGTCAGATCAGACAGCTCAGCTGTTCAGTTCAGTTAAAAAGAAATAGATGATGTTTATAACTCTGAAGAATGAAGAGAAGAATGATAAAGTGAGTGATAGTGAGACTATAAAGTTGAAGTTGTTACAGCTGTGAGTGAAGATGCATCAGCTCTGTAAGATGAAGAAAGAGATGAAATGTTTATGTAGAGAGTGAGATGAGATCATGAGTCTGTTGCAGATAACTTAGCTCAGTTAACAGAGTGTCTCTGCAGGCATTACAGCCCTGATTAAAATATTTAAAAAATAGAGAATGATGTGAACAGACTGTATAAGCTGTATAAGATGTGAGAATGAGTCTGATAAGATATTATTACTTTTTTCTTTTTTTTAATAGTTAGTGTTAAATTGAAATAACAGTTTTTTACATGTTCAAAGACCTCTATTTTAACAACTGATAATAATATTATATAGATAATGAAGAAAAAACAGCAGTAGTAGAAGAATTAACTAAGAAACTGTAGAATCTCTGAATATATCTTATTTAATATACATCTCTCATCATTCTCATCTAGTAAGACAGTTAACTGATTCATATCTATAGTTTGAGAGAGTGCAATATATAGCTGATCATGTAAGAATACAGAGTTTCTGAGATTAATATTAACTGTAGAAAGAGACTGTCTCTGAGACTTATTAATTATCATTATAAAGCATGAACAGACTGAAAACTGATGATAAGTTATATTAAATGAAATCTTAATAGATTGAGTATGTAGATTAATCTGTGACAGTATATGAACTAAACTCTTATATATACTGAATATAATCTTCATCTCAAGTAAACAGATTATCATCTGCTGAATAATCATTCTTATACTATTACAGAGTTCTTCAGATGATCAGAGATTACACAGAAGTATAACAGAAGTGCTCACTTTCAATCTCAATACAGACAGTGACAGAGCTGAACAGTTAATAATAGTCAGATATTCACAGAAGAACTTCTCACAGCTCAGAGTCAGATCATCTGTATAAGTTATGTCTGCAGTATAAAATATATGAATATTATCTGATATAACTGTTATAACCTGTTCATTAATACAGAATGCATTCTGATTTAATACAGTGAGAATGACACAGCTTTTAAAGTAATCAGAGCAGACTGCTGCAGTTCTAAGTTCGGCTGTAGAAAACACTCTCTCACACAGTACACTGATGTTAGCAGCTTGATGAATATAAAGTGAAAGGTCAACACAGCCAATACAGTCCAGATTATATGACATTTGACCAAGTCAATTCGCAAACATCATGTTGTCATCATCCGCAGCCAGTCTCATATTGTCAGGAAAAAGAGGTTATACACTACTGAACGCTATCAACATCGTATTACTATAATATTTCTTATCATTATCAGCTTACTATAATACTCATCTAATACTTGCTTATGCTAGCTCTCTTGACTCACACATATATTTTACTATAAATAGCTCTATCTTTTGTATGAAATAGATATATTAGATAGTGTACAGATAATAAAACAAGCAGATCTTGATACATATAAGATTCATATGTCTTTAACATATTCATCCGTGACACTCATTCTGACAGTTATAAGCCCGGTAAGAGGCATCTGAAGAGAAGTATGATACATCAATCTCAATCCTCATTCAAATTCAATAACAATTATTTGAACTGAGATGATCAATTCTCATTCAAACTGATAACTATCATTTGAACTGAGACAATTGATTCTCATTTGTATACAGTTCAAATTACTCAACTGTTATATCATATCTAATTCTCAGTAAGCAGTATCTGAAGAGAAGCATGATACACTAATCTCAATTCTCATTCAAATTTGATAACTATCACTCAAACTGAGACAATTATACACAATCACAATCCTCATTCATACTGATAACTATTATTTGAACTGAGACAATTGATTCTTATTCATATACAGTTCAAACTACTCAATCATTATACCTGATTTCTGGTAAGCAGCATCTGAAGAGAAGTATGATACACTGATCTCAATTCTCATTCAAATCAATAACTATTATTTGAACTGAGATGATAGATTCTCACTTGTATACATTACAAATCACTCAACTATTATACACTCTGAATTCTGATCATATCTATTCTTAAATACTTGAACTGATTCCTCAATTCATTCAATATAACTGATATAACAGACAAGACAATGTCTAGTGCAACAGTTTATCTTAGTGTTTCTAGAGATTGAAAACTTTGATACAAGCATATACAAGAATATGCAAAGAACAAGAAGACATCAGACTTCATCAATCTTGATAAACCTGATATCTTCTCTGAACTAGAAGAACTCCTGAAATCTGAGTGTTCAGAAGAAGTCACCGCGGAGGTCAAGATAGCATATAACATCAAGATCACTGTGTGAAAAATCAAATATATGAAATATGAGAAATTGAATGAAGGTATGACAAAGATACAAGATGTTATATGAAGAACAGTGAATGCTACAGAGCTATAACATATACATAGTGAGCATGATGATATGAAGAAGATTATTCATTCATTAAGAGATCAACTCTTTCTCACAATTGCAGACTATCAGAATAATATGAGAACCTGATATTATAATCTCTGCAAAGCACTGAAAAACAGAGACATAGAGAAGTGATTAAATGACTAATCTCTCATTGAAGATGATATCAAAGAGGCAGATATAGCTGAACAGTTTAACTTGAAGAAAGACTTCTTAAATATGAATCTAGCTACTGATGCAGGTTATGTACAAGTATGAGCTAACAATGTTCAACATGATAAAGATGTCATATCTTTGATAGAGTTAGTTAAGAACTTCAAGAAACAGTATAGAGAAATAAGTATTCTCAAAGAAGATAAATCTATGAACTTCACTACTCTTAATGAAAGATCAGTAACATTTAGAAACTGCATCTGCAGAGCTCATCACTGATACACTCAGTGCTACTATCTCAATTCTTCAAGAAAGTCATCTGAATGAGAGGAAAACAGAGAGAAGAGAACTCAGATTGATCAAGCTCTTAAGAATCAAGAATTGAAGAGATGTATTTATTATGTGATATCTAGAGATTTATTCATGAATACAGATATGATAGATAAAGCAGTTCTAGAAGAAATGATTCTGAAGCAATCAGATTCTCAATCTATCAATCATCAATCTATTAATTAGCAAATCTGAACAATATTAATGAACTCTTCAAATTCTCACTTCTATCTCTGAAACTTCTGAATCTTTGATACTGGTATGAAACAGCATATATACAATAATTGAACACATTTTCTATTCTTTACACCTGCGAGCATGGAAGTCTATACAGACAACTTCAGCACTAAAGTTAAAGGTTATGAAACTGTTAGAACTATGATGATAAATGAAGCAGAAAGGCAGTTCAATGTCAATCTCATCAACACAGCATACATCCCGAATTTTCATACAAATATCATCACATGGAAACTGTGTTTCCATATAGAAGGCATCTATTATAATGAAAAAGACTTCAGATTGTGAAAACATGCAGATAATACAATCTTTATACACATTGAAGTATTTGAGAAGTTGCTAGTTACAGAATATAATAGTGAAACAGCTGTTTATTCAACTATATTGGAAAAAATCACTATCAAAGTTAATACAGCTATCATATAGTTCACATCACACACTTCTAACATCACTATATCTGAAAAAATGATATCTTCAAATTCTACAACTTCTACAAATTCTTCTTCTTCTAATCTGTTAATACACACTTCAATAAATCATTCTTCTAACAAGTTAATATATACAAAACCTTCTCAAAAACCTAAGAACTCTATAGCTACACAGTCTACATGGCATAAGAGATTAAAACATTCTTCAAAAAATGCCATTATAAAACTTGTAAATGATGCAACTGACATTCAAATCACTTATCAAGAAGATGCTGCAGATGAGCTTATCACTGAGCTTTGCAAACTCTGTCATCTATCTAATGCGGAAAATCAAATATTTATACATTCTCACATTAGATCTCATACACTGTATTCGGCATCTGTATCTAAGCCAGAGTCAACAGATTTCAATATTGATATTAATACTCAATCAGCTGCAATAGCTAATCATACTCAGAACACTGAAGTTGATATTAATACTCATTCAGCTGTGATAGATGATTATACACAGAATATTACATCTAGAGCTCATGATATCGGTGCTAACTTTAATGAAGATAATATCATTGAAGACTGCAGAACCTGAAAACATAGAGCTGTCTATCTTAAGACAGTTGTAAATGTCAAAGTCAATTCATTACAAATAATCAATAAAGTATTCTCTTATTCTTATTCACACTCAGACTTCTACAAGTTTTAAAAATTATTTCCTAATACTGTTTTTACTGTTATCAAAAATACATCTATATCAACAGCATTCATACTGACTTCAAGAATTCATAGATCTCAACTATCAGATTCACTGAATCACTGAACAGATGCTGAAAAACACTCACATTACAAAGAATCTGAGAATGCTAGGCTTTATCTCTATATCAGAGAATTATTGCCTTCTCTCAAATGATTGATTAATTGTCTTCTTCTATGTGAATGATATCATCATTCTATTCTGATGAGAGGATTCGGATGAGAGATATCAATCTGAGAACATGTTCAATTCAGTGATATTACAGTTGATTGAGTGCCTACGGCTCAGATAACAGTGAATGGCCTCACTAAGGCTCTGCCACATCAGAAACATACAGAATTTGTCAAGATGCTAGGCCTAGTTGATATATCAGATATCATTGAGATGTAAGCAGAATAAATAATCTATCTTGATATAATCTCTACAGATTCATCTACACTCTTTTTATTACAGTTTCAATTACACTTTCTTTTACATGTTACATTCACTGAAGAAGATGTGTCAGAAAAAAGAGATTATACACTACTAAACACTACTAACATTGTATTACTACAATATTTCTTATCATTATCAGCTTACTACAATGCTCATCTAATACTCGCTTATACTAGCTCTCTTAGCTCACATATATATTTTACTATAAATAGCTCTATCTTTTGTATGAAATAGATATATTAGATAGTGTACAGATAATAAAACAAGCAGATCTTAATACATATAAGATTTATATGTCTTCAACATATTCATCCGTGACACTCATTCCGACACATATTCCTTCTCAAGTGCAGTTAGACTGACCGTGTGACAGTGTCTGGGACCAGGACCAGATTTTTTGATAGTTCCATTACCAATTCGACTGATCCCATTACACGGTTTTAACATTAGATAGTAGTCTTATACTGTCTCAGTGAGACTTACTGTCTACTCTTGTCACATTTTTCAAATGAGACCATGATTTCCACTTCTCAATTTAAATTATTTTTATTGCTTTAAATGACTTTAAATCTCATTTGAGCATTATCAAAAAGTGTTACTTTTTAAAAAATTAAAAATAGTCTAAAAAAAACCTTAAAATGTCTAAAAATAGTAACTTTATGCTAAGAATGAGACTAAATGAGACCAAATGGGATCACTTTCTCATTTTTTTCAAGTCATGGTTTCATTTTAACATCTGATATATAGTCACTTTACATGTTTTTTTGATAGCCAGTCCCAGCGGGATTCACGCCAAGAAATGTATGGGACCAGACCAAATGGAATCAAATGTGAAATTCATGGTCCCGGCGGCCAGTCTAAGTGCAGTACAGTTAACCGCTGTTATATATATGAACACTGCAGACAAGCTGCAACAACTGCAGCACAGCTGCTACACAGTACAACAGGCAGAGTCTGTGTAAAATCACTATTAAATATAACAGACACATCATCAAAAAGCTCATCTGATGAATGTAAATCTTGAAGAAGACAGTTAACAATCTTCATATAATAGTGATGCTGTATAAGAGTCTCATCTTAAATAATCAAGTCTACAGCCTGCAGCAGACGGCTCAGTTCACTGCAAATAATTATCTTTGATACAGAATCTACATTCAATTCAATTGAGATGGTAAAACATGAGTGAGCAGTTCTGTCACATGGTAAAAGAACAGCTGCAATGTCAGAGAAAGTCACACAAAGAACTGTTTTTCCACCTGTATGTAAACAGCTATAGAGAGCTCTGTAAAGAAATGTTTTATCAGTGTCACTGAGACCTTGTATAAAATAGTGAGATAACTGTAATTCTATTGCATCCAGAATTGAATCATATACATAATGTTAATCATTATTCAACTGCATCTGCAGAACATCTGCA
The DNA here is from genome assembly GCF_000003855.2 of Blastomyces gilchristii SLH14081. Lineage (NCBI taxonomy): Eukaryota > Fungi > Ascomycota > Eurotiomycetes > Onygenales > Ajellomycetaceae > Blastomyces > Blastomyces gilchristii. Next base: position 1,466,980 of record NW_003101674.1, read on the forward strand.
GTGATGATTTTCTCTATAAGATTATAGTTCTGCTTCTCAAAAAGTAGCTGATTTCTAATAAGATTATCTCATACAGAGCTGCATGCAGGCAGGTCAAAGTCTGTAAGAATCTTGTCAAACTCATGCAGAAGCTGCTGAATAAGAAACAGATTATAGTTATAATATGAATCTTCTGCAGAAGTATTGATAATACAGTTCAGATTCATCTGACACAGTCAATGTGAAAGATTATTATAGAGAGCATGATGAAAACATGCTCAGAGAGCAGGTGAATCTGCAATATTTTCATGAATTAATACAGTGATAAATACTGACTGCATGCAGTGAGCAGTTGTAAATACAACAGCAGATTCAAATGTAATGATTCACTTATTATCATTATACAGAAGATCAAGTGTCTGGCATACTATACAGAATGTAGAATAACAAACATCATTCACTATTCACAGAGTCTCAAAGCTCAGTGAATCATATATATTAATAAGAAGCAGCTGTAAAAAGAACATCTCATTATTATATAAACTGAGATAAGAGAGACAGTTACCTGATCTTCTCTTCACATAGTTCTTTCATCTCTGATTATATTTGTCTCAAATAAAATGATGCAGAAATTCTTGATAAAGATACTAAACATTCAGATATGAATTATTATAGACAAAGAATGTTATAAACTTAGATATATTATTTATCAAACATTCAGTAATACATTTATAATCTTTATATTTGAATTCAGAGAAGTAAATCATCTGATGATCTGATAGATGAATAGATAACATCTCAACAGATGAAAACTTCTAATGTATACAGAATGTGAATATATGTTATACAGTCTCAGTTAGGCTGATATAATGCCTGTGTAGTTGAATATCAATCTCATCATTGAAGTCAATGATACAGAGAATAGTGCAGTTCAGGCCCTTGTAGATGTATTTATTAATGTATTTAATAACTTCAACAGAGGCGCAGATCTCTATATTTATATATACTTTATATATACAGATAAGATAGAGATTGTATGAAATAATTCATTAATTGTCAATTACAATCTTGCTGTTGTTGACAGTATATTTAAAGAAGATAGATGAATCATACTTCTGTCTGTACAGAGAATAGTCATTCTCTTCAACAGCTGTAGTACTCTGAAAAGCTTTGAAGAAATATTTTATATATCTGTCATTCTCATGACAGAGGCTTGCTCTGTCAGCATTACATGAATCATGAATCATGAATTTACAGATCAATTCATTCAACCTGTCTATATTCTCAGCAGGGCTTGACAGCTCTGTAAATATAATATCATCAATTATATCAAACTGTAAAAACTACTCAGAGTTCTCTAGTCAGATTAACAGATGTATATGAGACAGTTCATATTTTTAATATTCAATTATTCATACTCTAATCAACATCAGCCTGAACAGCTGTCTGAATTTGAAAATATCAAGAAAATAAAAAATCTTCATTGTAAAAATATATATAATCAAATCTGAGCAGTTCACTGCAGTCTGATCAGAAAGTAACTCACAGATAATCTTCTCTCACTCAGAGTTGACTGTCAATATAATGAAAAGAATTAAATGTCTGTAGTTGAAGATAATCATCATAGAATTCTGAAACAGTTTATGCATAAAATATTCACTGTCCGTATAAGAAGCAGGATAATATTACATATAGTCCAGCTGCTCATGATCATTTCATCTTCTGTATAGTATATATAGACCACTATATGATCTGTATAAATTTCAGTGATGAGTATGAACTCAGTTCAGTCACTGTTTATCAACATTTATGTAGACATTAACTAAATATTGTTGAAATAGATATTCAGTCTGAAAAAGAGAAGTATTAACATCATCTTGTTGAAAAAGATTATATGCATATCACATATACAGAGTCAGGCTACAGCTGTCATACTTATCTTCATTCTCAACAGCATTATCAACATCATTATCAGAGCTGTTATAAGTAGGTGAGAGATCTGCAAGCACATTCATATCAATATATCAGCTGTGATCTCTGAAAGGAAAAAGTAGAATATAATGCAGTGAAAGATATAACAGACTGTGAGAATCAATATATATGAGACTCAAGTCAGCACTGAGCTGTCATAGCATCAGAAGAATGACATGAGAGTGACAGATTGTCAGATGCTGCTGAGAGTGTTCTGTATAACAACTGCAATCTCAGAGACAGTAGACAGATTCTCATAGCAGTGATCATTGTCTGTCTTCAGCTGTAGAACAGAGTTTAAATCAATATACATGACAGAGCTATTCTGTAGCATCTCTCATACAGATCAGTAAAGCTAAATAACAGAATTAATCTTGAGAATATTAGCAGTTATAACAATATAATAGAAGAATATGAAAAAGTAAATGAATAAATAGTAAGCAATGTAATACAGATATAATTAAATATATCAGAATGTATAATAGAGTCTGCACTGTTTAAAATATCTGTATCAAATCATGAATTGTGAATTCATGTTTATACAAAACAGATATTCTTATCTGATTCAGGCTCTAACAGTTCTTACAGATGATAGAGTTCTCTCTGTATTTGAAATGACACTGAACTACTAGTAGTCAGACAACCCAGGTATGAATCCTGCTTATACTTAATAGATATAAATGTAAGAGCAGAGTTATAGTTCTGAATATACTAACAGAAATACTTCACATCAGCTGTATTATCATTAAACAGCTTATGTAGCTCTTGTGAGAGTTCTTTGATAGGCAGCAGTTGTACAGCATCTCTTGCACAGCATGTGAAAAACACTGATAGAGTCTTTGATAACCCGCATACACATTCATCAATTCAATACTTAGCTCTGCAGACAGAGTAGCAGACATTCATTCAGTCAAAATCAAGTAATTGATGATGACAGATGTAGGATCAGAAGCCGCAGGGAACAGATCAGTAGCTGTGAGTGATTGAAGAATTAACAGCTGATTCAGAGATAGTTGAGCTGGTTCAATTGTTGAGAATATCAAGAAGCAGTCACTCTGATAAATCTGCATATATATGACCTGCATGAACTACTGCAGCAGCTGTCAGATAATGACATTTGATATTATAAGCATATTCACAATTGAGAGCTCAGCAGTTGTTGCAGTTCTTGAACATGCAATTGACAGTGTGAAATAGATGAGATGAACAGTCTTCACAGTATATATCACAGTGTGACACAGCTCAACTTACTGTGAGTTAAGCACAGAAGCAGCTACATTTCTCAATGACAGACAGAAGATTTAAACTGAATGTGTCTGATATGCATGACACTGAGCTTGATAACACATAGAGCATGTACAGAATAATACATGGAATTGAGAATGTTCAAACACACTGAGAGAAAGAGAATCCTCACATGTTGAGCAGCAGTGCATAAAAGAGTATATTAATGAATATACAGATTGTAATGAATGTAGATAAGAGTATAAAGAATGTAAATACAGTAGAGATACAGTAGAGAACACCTGTAAAGAAAAGAATGAAGATTATCTATCAGAGTTATACAGGCTGCAGAGCCAGCTGTTAATCTCAATCATAAATTTAATAAGATGCATGTGATTAGACTGGCCGGCGGGACCATGAATTTCACATTTAGTCTCATTTGATCTGGTCTCATACATTTCTTGACGTGAGTCCCACCAGGACCAAGCCTTAAAAAAATCTGAAAATGAATCATTTCTGAGAGAAATAACATGAAAAATGACTAGATTTAATTCAAGAACAGTGAAATGAGAGTAATTTCTCAGAATAAACTGTGAAAGATGATCATGCTTTCAAAATCAGAATAAGACTGAGACTGAAGATTAAAATCAGTCTCATTTAATTCATTCAGTGATTGCTTATATAATCAGAATTTGATAATAATTATTAATAATACTTATGAAACAACTAAATATATTCTTGTATAAGTTTATTCTTTACTTTCTCATGAAAACTACACTTCTCTGATATACTGTGATCAGAGATATTAAAGTGTCTGATAATTTCATATTTTACAATCATGAGATTCTTGATTATTTCTTCTTATAATTGTTCTCAGTGATAGTGATAAATATTTTAACTTAAGTTGAACTTTTGCTTTATTCTCACCTCTATCAATGAAATTGTTAGAATCTTATATATTATCAGTGTAACAGTTGAATATATACTCTTAATAATTTTTCATAACTTTAGAATTAATTTGATATGTAAATTTATCAGATTATCTTGAAGATAGCAGTTAAATTCAGTTTTATAAGTATATAGTTTTATATGATTTTCAGTTGTAATCAATGTATATAGGTTCTGTTTCAAAGTTAGTATTATAGTTCTATATAATATGAAGTATTATCAAAGATTATTACTTACTAGAGAATTATATTTCACTGTCTTCATATCTTGAATATCTGCTTATTCAAATCTCTGATAGTTAGTATTGTAGTAGTCTCAGACTAATTTAATATATAAGTCTTATTTCTTCTCTGTTCAATCTTGAGAAGTGTAGATATTAACTCAATAGAAGAGATTTAGTAGAGCTACTATAGTATAGTACTCTGTAAAAGATTGTTCAGTTTTGCTGTAGTAATATACTAGTTTATTTCTTACAGTAATAATAGTCTGTACTATAATATCATTTCAGACTGAATTTCTTTTTAAGTAATTTAACTGCTTCTTAAGATAAATAAATAAACTGTTATACACTTATCAGACTGACTGCAGTATTAGTATACAAGTGATTAAGACTATCTTTATTATCTTATAAAACTGAAACAGTAAATCAATTATATATTTCAACTGAGTTTACTTTATATTAGAAAGTCTTAATATCTGAATCTTTTTCTGATCAGAGTGTTACACTTAATAATCAATTATCTGATATAATTGAAGAGTCTGAACAGTTATCTTATATATTAAACTTTACTGTATTCTAATATTCTGTATCATACTCAGTGATATGACTGATTTGTTTGTTTATTAAATATTATGAAATTGTTATTATTATTTAGAGAAGATACAAATTATATTAACAATGTTTCAAATCTGTGATATTTAAATTATTAGTCAATCTATTCAAGATTAACAGTAGTTTTATTAAAAAGCATTATTAAAAAGTAATATTAAAAAGTGTTATTAAAAAATATTATCTTTTATAAAGTGAATATAAAAGTTACTTAAGTAACTACTTTCATCTCATTCTTATCTCAAGAATCAGTCATCTCATTATTCTTTATCTTGATATTAAGATTCTTTATCAGTGTTTATATTACAAGTTGAATCATATGAGTAATACAGAGAATATGACCTTATTTATCATTTCAGAAATACAAAGTCAATTTTTGCTTCAAGCTCTTCATCATAGTGTAGTTATTCACAGTATTATTAGTTATAATTGTAAGAAGACTGAGACTAATATTTCAATAGTCATGTTTAATCACAGTTATTAATATCTCTGTTATATAATTCTGAGTATAACTACTGATCAATGATTCAAATTCAATTAATGTCTCTTAATAAGTTCAGTTCTCATCAATATAATAACATATAACTCTTATAAATACAAGATTATTTATACTAGTTTATTATTATTATTATTATTATTCTTTCATTATACTCATATGCAAGCGGAGCTTATGATGAGTCCTTGCATGATGTTAAATACAGGTCAAGTGTTGGTTATACAGGAGGAAATACAGGTGTTGAGATCACACCAAGATAACAAGAACATAGGAAAATACAAAGAAGTGATAATTAGATACATGCGATAATAACTTCTCAGCCCAGAAATATAGAGCAATTCATTGAAGCGATTTGTACACCTCTGTATTTATTAGAAACCTGAGGTGCTTGAGTTCCAGATTTAATGTATCCCCTGCGGGTTTCGAACCCACGCGCCTTGGTTTCCCACGCCAAGGTGCTACCGGGTGGCCGTATTAACCATTCAGCCACCGGGGCTATACTAGTTTATATATTTACTGTGAGAGACACGCTTCAATGATTCTTCAACTCTGATTCTAGATATTGTATATTGACTTTGTAGTGTATCTCAAGATTGAACTGAAGACAGAATCAATATGAAATATGAAGATTTGAATTAAATATTTAAAGAAGTGTTTGAAATTCAGAATTTTCAATTAATTAAAGAGAAAGATTTAGAGATATACATATATAAAGTAATTATTCACAGAAGTTATCAGATGAGAGTTATAGAATCAGAGTACTGATATATGATTATTTTCATATAATTTTCTTAAAATTAGAAAGTTAGTATTATCAAAAATTATTATTTAATAGAGTAACTTATCAGCTCAGTAGTAATTTTCTGATTATTTTTCTTTTATTATCTACATTCTGATGACTTCAGATATCAGAAAATTTCTTCAGAGTTATAATCAGTTTATAATGAATATTTCTGAATGAAGTTACAGTAATTATAGCAGAGAGATGACTCTTCAGTAATCTATAATATAATCTGTTAATAATTATTTCATAGTTCATCTCAGTATTTATATTAAGTTTTTCATAAATTTTATAACCTGGAATCAGATATGAAGAATAAAGTAATTATTCATTATAATTGAAAGAGAGTATTCTGTGTTGAATTGTAAATAATATAGACTTTGTAATTTACAGTGATTTGTTAAAGAGTTTATAAATCTTTAATAAAAGTAAAAGAAGTGAAAGAAGTGAATTCAGAAGATATAATAATAATTTAAGAAAGATAATAATTTATTTTCAATAACTGATCACTGATATGTGTAAGAAGAATTAATATAAGAGAAAATAATCTTATTTCTTAGCTTAGTTATAATTTTAGTATTAACTCAGATTGAATATCATTGATGTATAAAAGTAAATAAATAATCTTAATTAATCTCTATTATATTTCTTGAAATATATTAATATTGTGAAAGAGAGTGTTATTAAATTATGTTATCAGATAATATCATTAAAAATATATTAATATTGTAAATATTAATGTTGAAAAAATGTTGATACTTATATATTATAGTAATTTGTAAATCATGATAGTTAAATATATATATATATATATATTATTCCTGACTTGATTACAACTTGTACAATAATTTTTGAAAACTCAAAATTAATTTTAATTATTAATAATTATGAACTTATAACTAACTAGTATAAAAAGAAAAAAAACTTTTTCTATTTATTATCTTTCTTCTCTTTCTCATTCTTCTTATCATTTTTTATAATTCACTTCTTATTCTTCTTCTTCTTCTTCTTCTTCTTCTTATCTGAGATGATAATCATCTCAAAATCTCTCTTTGCTGCCTTCTCAGAGAAGAGTTTCTGCTACTTTCTCTCAGTCAGATTAATCTGTGTCTTAAAATCCTGCATTTTCTGATCTGCTATCTTGACTTTTATCTCAGTAGTAAGCAGATTAATATACTCAGAGAGTAGAACTATCTTCTTAATATTCTGAATCATGAAGTATATTCAAGATCTGAATAAGATCTTAATTCTCTTCTTCTCTGTCAGCTTCTGCTAATTAATTAGAGAATAGAAGTATTATTAAAAATTGTTATCTCTTAATAAATAAAAAACTTATCAGTTTTAACTTCTTTATCTTCTGCTTTAACACTCTCTTAATCTTCTTCTATTACTGTTTATTTATAGTAATACTCTTCTTCTCTCTTTCTCTCTTTATCTTGATCTCAAATCATTCTTAAGACTTCTTCTGATTTCACTGCTACTGTATGAGACTCTTCACTATCTTCTTCTTCAATCTCTCACAGATAGTGTTATCTGCATTATTTCTATACTTAGTTCAGTTAAAATCTATCAGAAGTATTACTTAAAATTATTATTATTCTACTCTCTTACAAAGTCTCTTCAAGATATTATAATATATCTTATGATCTGTCTTCTCTTACTTAAATGTTTTCTTCTTCTCTCTCTTCAATCTGTGACAGCACTTATACACCTTGATAGTTCACAAAACTGTAGAATATTTGAAGAGAAATAACATGATTAATTTCAGTGAGTGTTGAAGAGAAGTGAAGATAGAAGAGACAGTCAGAAATAATATAATAATAGTAATAATCATGATAATAATAATGATAATAATGATGATAATAGTAATAATGATGATGATGATGACGATAATGATAATAATAGAAGAAAGAGTATATTAGAATATATTACTGACTTATCAAATATAAAAAGACTTAAAGAAAATATTAACAGCTTTCAGTAATGTACAGAAACAGCTACAGTATTGTATAGTAATATTATCTTTATTCAATGCATACACTGTTAATATTCTTTATATACAGTTATTGTATAATCTGTATCAGAAATACATGCAGAAAACAGATCTTTATTACTAGAGTAAATAATTGCAGCAATTCTCTATTTTTATATTATAAAGATAAGTTATTCTCATTTCTTTCTTCTTTCTTTTCTTTTCTTCAATCAATCACTAATTTCAAGCTGATATGAAAACTATTAAAACACTCTCAGAAACTCTCAAATTAAAGAGTATAGATTAATTAAATTTCAAATATAGAAGAAATTAAATTATCTTCTATAGATTCAATTATTCACTCTCTCTTAAATAAAACAGCAGTCATATCTCTCTTCTTCTCAATTAAATGAAACATAGTCTGTGAAAAGTGAGTATCATATCTGATTATAATGATTAACACAGCCTCAGCACACAGAACTGTATATACACAGTGTGTACTGAACTGAGAGACTGTGTAAATTGTAAATCAGCAGCAGCATCTCAGAGAGAGCTGTGTAATATAAGAAAGCTGTAACTCTTGATCATATGTACAGAGAATAAATCACTGCAGTAAGTGTATATGTATTAAAGTAATGCTTTTTAATAATACTCAGTTTCTGATATGATGAAAATAGACTCTCTTCATGAGATCTGTTTTTATCAGAAGTCAGAAAATCTTATATTTCTCAAGATTATCTTCACATGCCTTGTCTGTGAAATCAATGAGAGAAATCATTAATTTCAATATTCTGCTCTTAATATTATTTAAGTGACAGTAGAGTTCACTCTGATAACACTTTTTAAGTCTATATTTTCTAATTATTCACATTTATATAGATATATACTGATTATTTGTTAGATAATATTAAGATAATGACTCATTACAGCTGTGTTACTCTCACTGTGAGAGATATATAATTAATAATAAATATTATAAAGACTCTAAGAAGTAAGTATTTTAAGAGTACTGCAGCACTGTGATCTTAATTTTTTTTATTTTTCTTTTTTATTTTTTTATTTTTTTTTTATTTTTTTTTTCTTTTTCTTTCTTTTTCTTTTTTTCTTTCTCTTCTTTTTTTCTTTCTCTTTTTTTTTTATTGTGATTTTTTCTTATTGTTGTTTTATTTTTTGTTTTTTTGTTTTTTTTTTGTATTTTATATTTTTTTTTTTAATTAAAATGATATTAATTATAATCTGTATTCAGAAAAGTAATGATATTTAATAACACTCTCTATTGAATTTTCAACAAATGAGCACTATATTATGATATTATGTAAGTGAGAAATGATTTCATAATTTCATTTAATACTATTTTTAATAATGAGATTAGAATGAAAATATGACTAAGAATTCAAACATATTCTTTATCTAAGACTAGATTTTTATTTGAAAAGTGAATCTGAAATCTTTAATATTTAAAATAATGTGATTTGAGATCAATGTAATGAATATAAATTATAATCAGAAGTAATGCTTTTAGATAACATAATAACTGTAAAGTTTGATTCTGGTCTCAGACACGGTCACACGGTCAGTCTACATGTGATATTATATGAGATCATGTTACAGTATTTTTTGCACAGAAAAGTTGGTTTTTCTTTAATATATAGAGAAATGAACGTAGATAAGAGTATAAAGAATGTAAATACAGTAGAGATACAGTAGAGAACATCTGTAAAGAAAAGAATGAAGATTATCTATCAGAGTTGTACAGGCCGCAGAGCCGGCTGTTAATCTCAATCATAAATTTGATGAGATGCATGTGATATCACATGAGATCACATTACTGTGTTTTTTGCATGGAAAAGTTGGTTTTTCTTTAATATATAGAGAGATCAATATTAGGAATAATATATATAAATATATTTAACTATCATGATTTACAAATTACTATAATATATAAGTATCAACATTTTTTCAACATTAATATTTACAATATTAATATATTTTTAATGATATTATCTGATAACATAATTTAATAACACTCTCTTTCACAATATTAATATATTTCAAGAAATATAATAGAGATTAATTAAGATTATTTATTTACTTTTATACATCAATAATATTCAATCTGAGTTAATACTAAAATTATAACTAAGCTAAGAAATAAGATTATTTTCTCTTATATTAATTCTTCTTACATATATCAGTAATCAGTTAATGAAAATCAATTATTATCTTTCTTAAATTATTATCATATCTTTTGAATACACTTCTTTCACTTCTTTTACTTTTATTGAAGATTTATAAACTCTTCAAGAAATCACTATAATTTATAAAGTCTATATTATTTACAATTCAATACAGAATGCTCTCTTTTAATTATAATAAATAATCACTTTATTCTTCACATCTGATTTCAGGTCATAAAATTTAAGCAAAACTCAACACAAATACTAAGATGAACTATGAAATAATTATTAACAGATTGTATTATAGATTACTGAAGAGTTATCTCTCTACTATAATTACTATAACTTCATCCAGAAATATTTATCATAGACTGATTATAACTCTGAAGAAATTTTCTGACATCTGAAGTCATCAGAATGCAGATAATAAAAGAAAAATAATTAGAAAATTACTACTGAGCTGATAAGTTACTCTACTAGATAATAATTTTTGATAACACTAACTTTCTAATTTGAAGAAAATCATGTGAAAATAATCATATATCAGTACTCTGATTTCATAACTCTCATCTGATAACTTCTGTGAATAATTACTTTGTATATATATATCTCTGAATCTTTTTCTTTAATTAATTGAAAACTCTGAATTCTGAACACTTCTTTAAATACTTAATTCAAATCTTTATATTCTATACCAATTCTGTCTTAAGTTCAATCTTGAGATATACTACAAAGTTAATATACAATATCTAGAATCAGAGTTGAAGAATCATTGAAGAGTGTCTCTCACAGTAAATGTATAAACTGGTATAAATAATCTTGAATTTATGAGAGTTATATGTTATTATATTGATAAGAACTGAACTTATTAAGAGACATTAATTAAATTTGAATCATTAATCAGTAGTCATACTGAGAATTATATAATAGAGATATTAATAACTGTGATTAAAAATGACTATTGAGATATTAGTCTCAGTCTTCTTACAATTATAACTGATAATACTGTGAATAACTATACTATGATAAAGAGCTTGAAGTAAAAATTGACTTTGTATTTTTAAAATGATAAATAAGATTAAATTCTCTGCATTGCTCATATAATTTAACTTATAATATAAACACTGATAAAGAATCTTAACATTGAGATGAAGAATAATAAGATAGCTGATTCATGAGATGAGAATGAGATGAAAGTGATTACTCAAGTAACTTTTGTATTCACTTTATAAAAGATAATGTTTTTTGACAACACTTTTTAATAGTGCTTTTTAATAATACTTTTTGATAATACTACTGTTAATTTTGAATAGATTGACTAATAATTTAAATATCACAGATTTGCAACATTACTAATATAATTTATATCTTCTCTAAATAATAACAATGATTTTGTCACGCCTCCGGCCGCGCCAAGGCCCCGCTGCGGTTTCACACGGCTCATTGCTTTCATGTGAATGATTTCATTCTGTTCAAACCGGTTTCTAACCACTCTATGACATTATTTGAATATATCATAGAAAGATCTGATTGATGAATATGAGAACCTCACTTCTATACAAGGTCAGCAGATTACTCTTTCTTAGTTGTAAGATACTGCTGAGGTATCACTCTGGCTATTCTCACTTATAGAATGAGAGAAGAGTATTCACTCATTATCTATATAGAATAACTAGATGCTGACTTCTTATTAAAGAAGTCAGTGATTAATTTTTCTTCTACTGAAATATATATAAGAGTTACTGCATATCTCATACAATCTTCTTAGTATACTAAGTATCATATCTGTGATATTCTTGTAATAATTCTGTAGTCTATAAGCTTGCTATTCAAGCAAGATAGTCAAGCTCACTTATACAGCTTCTTAAACAACTCTCTCTATATAACACTGCTGACTAGTCATCACTTCAGTTCTGTGATATTACAATTTGAATTACTTAATCTGATTATAAGTTTGAATCAGTTGAGCTCTAACAGATTGATATGATCTTATGCACTCATACTGAGATCAACTTAATCTCATTCTCTGAGAAAAATACTACATTATTTCCTAGAGTGTGTACATCTTTATCTTAGCAGAAATTCAAGATTTCTGAATCTACTGCACATTTTGATATGAGCTCTTCAATCACTCTGTCACTGTCACAGTCTCTACACATCTACATCTATTATAAAGATAGAGAGATTAAGATCAGAGATTCTCTGAGATATAAGAGAAACATATTATCTGAATTTCACAGCTTTACTTATACTCTTGAATGAAAATTTCATCTTAATCTGAATCAGTATAATACTCATGGAATATAAGTAATATACACTGTCAATCTTCTTAAAGACATATCTGCAACTACTTAAGTTATTAAGAAGAGAAAGCTTGAGCATATTAATACTGTTATAACTTGAGAAGAATTCAAGAACATTCTACTGAATCAAATTGAAGATCACTGCAATTATGACTTCACAGTGATATAGTAGTTCAACTTATTATATTAATAAGATAATAAGAATTCTTTCAATTTCAATACAAGATTTGAAGAATATTGAGAGGAATTAACTGATAATTTGAATCAATTAAAAATACAGCTTTATCTTATAAAGCTGACTTATAAGATGTGAATAATAATATTATAATATCAGAGTTTATCAATCAATTATACTAAGCTTGTCAATCTGACTTCTCAGATCTATTTGAATAATCAATTCACTGAGAAAAAGATTAACAAGATCTCTTCTAAGTAATTAATGATAAGATCTAAATAGTGCTGTGATAGCTTCAGTGTAGAGAAAGTAAAGAAGAATTTTAAGTATTCTGATTCTTCACTCACTGTGAAGAAATATTAAAAAAGATTTGATAAAGATCTCTGTTTCAACTGTGAAGCTAGTGATTACTATATCAGTGATTGTAAGAAGCTGAAGAAGAGAAGAAATTAAGAAGATATCTTCTCAAAGTTAACTTCTCTTCTAACAAATATATCTATGAAAGATAAAGAAGAGAAAGAAATAGAGAATTAATAATTCTCATATCTCTGAGTTTATGTTATAATCACAATGTATACTCTGAATGAAGAAATATCAGTGAGATGTCTACTTAACTTCAGTGTGAATGTTAACTTCATATTCTATTTCTTTTCTTTGATAAAGAATTGAAAGAAGATAGATCTGTCAGATTATATAAAATTTACTGATGAAATAAAATATCACTGTTTTGATATAATGCAAGTGAAATGTATAATCACAGACTCAGAAGAAATCTTCAAGAAAAGTAGTCTGCTTCTTCATACAGTTAATATTATAGATCAGAATGTTATTCTAGATCTTCTGTGATTGAGAGAAAATAATTCTCTCATTAACTGAGTCATTCAGATATGATAGTACTGTCTCACTAATGAAGAGACAGTGATAGAGAAATCTAAAGAGTTTCATTGAAAGAATCTGAGAAAAAGATAGAGTTAATATACTATATAGCAGATGACTGAGACTTGAGAATAGATAGAGAAGTTATCACTCTCACTGCAAGATTAGCAGCAGTATTCATTATTGAAGATAAATATATATAATGTCTCTTTACAGATTATAAGAATGTCTTTTCAGAAAGAAAAGTAGTGAAGTTTCCTGATATCAAGATGTGATATAAGATTTGTCTTGAAGATGATGTAACAGTGCTGTACAGACTCTTTTATAACTTGTTTATAAAGGAATTAAATATTCTGTGTAAATATCTTGAGAAAGTGCAATTAAAGAACTGAATATACTTATCAAAGAGTTCAGCAGAGATGTCTATACTCTTTGTATCTAAGAAGAATGATAGACTATGTCTATATGTAGACTACAGAGATCTCAATAAGATAATAGTTAAGAATCACTATTTATTACTATTAATTAATAAGATGATCAATTAATTATCTGAAGCAAAGATGTTCTCAAAGATTGATATATAAAATATCTATCATAGAATCAGAGTTAATGAAGATAATGTTTGAAAAACAGCTTTTCATACTAAGTATAGTAATTTTGAATATCTTGTTTTATCTTTTGATCTTTGTAATGCTTCAGTTATCTTTCAGACCTATATAAATGAAGTGCTGTGAGACCTTGTTAATGTCTTCTGTATAGTATACCTGGACAACATTCTAATCTTCTCAAAATCAGAGAAAGAACATGATATTCATGTTTGAGAAGTGTTGAGTCACTTGAGATAGTATCAACTCTATATAAACACTGAAAAATGCTCATTCTACATGCAGAAGATTGATTTCTTAGATTATATTATTGAGATGAACAGCATTTCAATGAATAGAAGCTGAGTCTCTGTTATTAAGAACTGACTGATATTGCAGACATACTGCAAGATGCAGATGTTTCTAGAATTTATAAATTTCTACAGATGATTCATCTATACATATTCATGAATTACTGCTTCTCTTACAGATCTGTTAAAGAGAAGTGTGAAAGACAGAAAAATAGAACTGTTTATTCTCACTCAAGATACTGTGTAGATATTTGTAGAATTGAAATAAGCTTTTACACATGCTATAATACTGAATCACTTTAACTCTGACTTACTCAGTCAGTGTGAGACTGATATATCTGAGAATGAAATCCATGAAATCTTTTCACAGTTGACACTGAAGATCTTTCAACATTGAAAGAATCAGAGAATAATCATCTCTGAAAATACAGATAATGAAATATCTGTGAAAGAAGACTTTTTCATAAAGTCTATAAGATGCTGTGAATAAAGATCAGTGATCTTCTTCTTTAAGAAGTTATCACTTATACAGACAAGATATGATATTCATGATTAAGAGATATTAGCAATTGTTGAATTCTTTAAGATCTGGTAATATTATCTTCAGAATAGTAAGTACTCAGTGTAAGTTCTCACTGATTATGCAAATCTATGTTACTTCTTAACAACAAAGAGCTTGACAGAATATTAAGTCAGATAAGTGAAGCTGCTTTCAGAGTATGATTTCTATATCTGATACTGTTCAGATCAGCTTAACTCTGCTAATACACTGTGTAGACAGTCTGATTATAATATCATTGATATGAAGAAGAATTCTATAAAAGAATCCCTGTTATCACTGTAGAAGAAGCTGACTGCAGAGAGTTGAGATTCTCTGAAGCTCAGAAACAGTGCTGATAAGACAGCTGTGTAACTCAGTATAGAAGGTGAAAGAAAACTCAGATCTCTGCAGAGAACTGATACTGAAGATCATGAGCTTCTTGTATCATATCTTACAATTATTGAATTAATAAAGAATGAAACAGTCTATAATCTTTCAATCTGACTACTTTTAAAATTTATTAATAAGTTATAGAAGAGAGATATCTCTACTGCACCTTAAATTCAGAAGTTGAAGAAGAAAGAATTCAGTTTAAACTTGAGAGAGACAGACTCTGAGTGAAATGATACTGTTAAGAAATCAAGTTACTGATAACTAGAAGAATATGAACTTCTACTGCTGAATGATTCAGTCTTCATCTCTCATAGTAGAATGATATATCAGAAGTTATTGAGAATTCATCATAATAATTCTCATATGAGACACTTTGAGTTAGTGAAGACTGAGAAGCTTCTAAAATATAAATATATTTAAAACAAGATCTGAACAGATGTCAAAGAGTATATTAAGACTTATAATATCTGTCAAAGAATAAAGATTCTGTAATATAAGTAATACAGTGAGTTGATATCACTGTCTGTTTCAAAGAACTCATGATAGAATTTATCAATGAATTTCATAGTTAATCTGCTGAAGTCAATAAGAGTCAAAGAATATGACTTAATTTTAATCATTGTTAACTACTTTATGAAGATAATCAGATATATTTCTATTCATAAAAAGATTAAAGTCTCTGAATTAACTGACCTGTTTTTAGATATTATCATTTGTAATCACAGTGCTCTGAAATTACTGATAACAGATTGAGAATCTCTCTTTATCAGTAAATACTGATTGGCTTTTTACTATTATCTTATAATAAGATATCTTCTCAGTACTGCATTTCATCTGCAGACAGATAGTCAGACTGAATATCAGAATCAGACACTAGAATAGCATCTTTGAGTGTTCTATTTATATTATCAGAATAATTGACTTAAACATCTTCTGCGTACTGAATTTGTATATAATAATGTAAAGAATGTAATCTTAAAGATATCTTCTTTCTATACTTATTATGAATATAATTCTTCATTACTCAGTGATATCATGAACAACATTTCAAAGAGAAGAATAAACAGTTAGAATGTTAAACAGATACAGAGAACAGAGTATTTCTCAGTATCAGAAGTAAAAGTGAGATTGAAACTTTTGAATAAAATTCATGAGAAGATAATGAAAAGCATCTGCTATATTCAGAAGCAGTAGATAAAATACTATAATTAAAAACATCTTTCAATGAAGTTCTTGATAGAGAATCAAGTGCTACTTTCAGCAAAGAATATTAAGATAATGAGATTATATAAGAAGCTCAGTGAGTGATAGCTAGAATCTTTCTCAGTAACAAGAGTGATGAGTAAGCAGATATATAAGTTAAAATTACTGACAGAATTGAAATCAATTCATTCTATTTTTCACATTTTCTATTTAAAGCTCTATAAGTAATATCTCAGAGTGAAGCTGTCTCAGCTGAATAATATTGAGATTGAGAGTGATACTGAATATCTTGTAAAGAAAATATTGAATAAGTGAATATATTATAATAAGCTTCAATATCTCATTAAATGAAAAGATTATTCATTGTCAGAGAATTCATGAGAATCACTTAAGTATTTGAAAAATGCTGAGAAAGAGATTGTAAGCTATAAGACAGCTAGTAGAGACTGTCTTATTACATATCAGAGATGTTGAGTAAGAAATACTGCTTAAGACTTCTTATTTTTTCTTAAAGAGTTTTTTTAGAGATGATCTTGTGATAATGAGCTGATGTCTTATAAGCTCTGTAGCACTTTTCTTCTATTTTCTCTTAAAGAATTTTTTAGAAGTTTAATGAGACTACACAAGTGTAAAATTCCTGAAGTAATTAGAGAAAAGAGATATTTGAAACTAATAAAAAGATTAATATTATCAATCTGCAGAGTGCTGCTATTCTAATAAGACTGCAGTCTACTGAAAAAGTAAAAAGAGAGAACTTCAGAATCTACTTATCAATAATCACACTCTCATCAAACTTATTCTTTATTATTGAAGTCTCTGATATCAGTATCTTTATCTGCTGAGAAGTTAGTACTGCAGTACTGCAGAGAAGCATATTATAGAAGAGCATACATACTGTAAAAGAGTATAAGAGATACTGAAACTGTTAACTTATTAACTTATAAAACATCTCAGTCAGCTACTTTAACTGAAATGAGATTCTCTTTAATCAGTAATTGATCTTCACAGTACTTTTAACAGCAGTGCTGACTAATCTCTTCTTAAGATCAGTCATTCTGAGATGTTTTTTCATCTCAGAGATGCATGCTTTTATCTTCTTTTATAGATAAGTAAGAAGAATCTTCTCAGTCTTGATAAAATCTGTCAATACTTGAAGCTCTGAGACTCTTACTCTGTACTGCTTAAGCATCTGAGCTTCTTGTCAGAGCTGATATAATGCTTTCTTATAGAGTAGATAATACTTACAGAGAGACAGAAGTTATTATTACAGATATAACAGAAATAACAGAAGTGAGAGAAGAAGTAAGTATATAAGATCTCTCTCTTCTTCAGCTGCTTAGTATAGTGTAGATAAGTGACAGTATCAGTCAGAGACTGTACTGAAGTCTTCTTACAGAGAGAAGATAAAGAAATTACAGAATTCTGTGAACTTAACTCAGCAGTATTCTGAGCAGGGCTCAGATGTACTGTGAGAGAGAAACTACAGATTGAGCTTCTCAGAGTCACTGTTTCTGAAATCAAGCTCTCTTCAGGTTTCTCTCTGAATGATCACATAAGGTCATACATCACTGTATTGACTGAGAGAGGAGACAGTGTTGCAATAATAGTGAAGAGAATAGAGAAAGAACTGAACATAGATAAATCAACTGACAGAAAAGATAACATCTCACTGTAAGATACAGTGACTACTGCTGCAGCTGTAAGAGAAGCAAAAGAAGAAGAAGAAGAAGATATAATAATAAGAGTAATACTTCTGTAGTCTGTTGACACTGTCATCTTCATCTTCAACTGAGCTTTCTTAACAGTTATGAAGACCACAGCTGCATCATGAAGATGTTTATTATTGACTAGAAAATGTCAGAATAAGCCTCTTATTATCTCTTAAGAATGATACTCTCATGCACTCACTATTATAGATGAGAGAGAGGAAGAAAAATGTGTTATAGAAGAAGAGAATCTTTTCACAAAATCCTATCACTACTGTTAGCTTTGTCTCTAAAACACATCACTTTTACAGAGAATTTCATATATAGAACAGAATATAATGAGAGATCTGTAAGTTACTTATTAACTATGTTTTTCACATTTCAAATCAATATATAAGAAACTCACTTATCACATATTTAATTTGAATGAAGATGAGAAAAGAAAGATCTACATAATCAGCAGAAAAACTCATCTATTTCTTTATATTATATGCAGTATATGTACTGTCAATCAGTTAGTAATCATTACTATACAATAAAGATAACTCTTAATCTGATAATCTTAAGAGCATCAGAACTATGCTCTTAAAGAGAAGAGTATTATCACATTTCTAACTGTGTCAAGACTCTGCTGCAGTTTCACACAGCTCATCACTTTCATGTAATAATTTCATTTCATTTAAATCAGTTTTCAATCACTCTATAACATTATTCAGATATATCATAGAAAGATCTGATTAATGAATATGAGAATCTCACTTCTATACAAGATCAGCAGATTACTCTTTGTTAACAGTGAGATGCTGCTGAGATATTACTTCAACTATTCTCACTTGTAGAATAAGAGAAGAATATCTGCTCATTGTCTATATAGAATAACTAGATACTAACTTCTCATTAAAGAAGTCAGTGATTCATTTTTCTTCTACTGAAATATACACAAGAGTTACTGCATGTCTTATACAATCTTCTTAGTATACTAAGTAGTATATCTGTGATATTCTTACAATAACCCTGTAGCCTACAAGCTCACTATTTAAGGAAGATAGTTAAGCTCACTTATACAGCTTCTTAAACAACTATCTCTACATGACACCGCTGACTAGCCACCGCTTCGGTTCCGTCATATTACAGATTTCATGATATTTAATAAATAAACAAATCAGTCACATCACTGAATATGATACAGAATGTTAGAATATAGTGAAGGTTAATATATAAAATAACTAGTCAGACTCTTCAATTATATCAGATGATTAATTATTGAGTACGATACTCTGATTAAGAAAAGATTGAGATATTAAAACTTTCTAATATGAAATAAACTCAGTTGAAATATATGATTGATTTACTGTTTCAGTTTTATAAGATAATAAAGACAGTGTTAATTAGACTGGCCGCTAGAACCATGAATTTCACATTTGATTTCATTTGATCTGGTCTCATACATTTCTTGGCGTGAATTCTGCTGAGACTAGCCATCAAAAAAACCTGCAAAGTAACTATATATCAGATCTTAAAATGAAATCATGACTTGAAAAAAATGAGAAAGTGATTTTATTTGATCTCATTTAGTTCCATTCTTGACATAAAGTCACTATTTTTAGAAATTTTAAGGTTTTTTTAGACTATTTTTAATCTTTTTAAAAGTAACACTTTTTGATAACAATTAAATAAGATTTAAAGTCATTTAAAGCAATAAAAATAATTTAAATTCAGAAATAGAAATCATGATCTCATTTGAAAAATGTGATAAGAGTAGACAGTAAGTCTTACTGAGACAGTATAAAAGTACTATCTAATGTTAAAACCATGTAATGAAATCAGTTGAATTGATAATAAAACTATCAAAAAATCTGGTTCTGGTTCTAGACACGGTCACACGGTCAGTCTAGTCTTAATCACTTGTACATCAATGCTGCAGTCAGTCTGATGAGTGTATAACAGTTTATTTACTCATCTTAAGAAGCAGTTGAATCACTTAAAAAGAAATTCAGTCTGAGATAATGCTATAGCACAGGCTATTATTACTGTAAGAGATAAACTGGCATATTACTACAGTAAAACTGAACAATCTTTTACAGAGTACTATACTGTAGCAGCTCTACTAGATCTCATCTATTAAGTTAATATCTACACTTATCAAGATTGAACAGAGAAGAAATGAGACTTGTATGTTAAATTAGTCTGAGACTACTATAATATCAACTATCAGAGATTTGAATAAGCAGATGTTAGAGATGTGAAGATAGTGAAATACAATTCTTTAGTAAGTAATAATCTTTGATAACACTTTATATTATATAGAACTATAATACTAACTTTCAAACAGAACTTGCATACATTGATTACAACTGAAAATCAGGTAAAACTACATGCTTATAAAACTGAATTTGACTGCTATCTTCAAGATAATTTAATGAATTTACACATTAAATCAATTCTAGAGTTATAAAAAATTATTAAGAGTATATATTCAACTATTGCACTGATAATGCATGATATTCTAATAATTTCATTGATAGAGATGAGAATGAAGTGAAAGTTCAACTCAAGCTGAGATATTTATCACTATCACTGAGAACAATTATAAGGAGAAATAATCAAGAAACTCATGATTGTAAAACATAGAATTATCAGACAGTTTAATATCTCTGATCATAGTATATCAGAGAAGTGTAGTTTTCATGAAAAAGTGAAGAATTCACTTACACAAGAATGTTATAAGAGGTCTACGCCGAATAGATTGGTATAATATATAGATCTTATATAACAAAGTGAAAAACATTAGAGAAGAAAAGAAAGAGAAAGTGTCAGAATCAGTGATCAGAGTGAATATTTATACATGTACACAGTGATATATGCGGTGAAACTTCGGGGCAGAAGAATAGAGGTTTTTGTACACAGTGAAGCTTCAGAGTGAAAGAAGAGAAATTTCATAGATTTTTAACTGAGAATCAGTGACTGAGAATCAGAGCAGTAGAAATCTGTGAAGTGTAATGAAATAGTCTATGTGATTGATCAGGCACAGCTCATCACATTAGCCTCTTCTTTCTTTCTTAATTGTATGTAGCTCTCATCAGTCAAGAGCTGTGATCTCAGATAATGTGAAACTCAGAGTTCAGATCAGATGATCATAGCTGACTCATTTCACAAGATATTATCAGCTATAACTGTAAGATCTCTTATTAAGAATATCTTTAATCTCTTATTCAAGTTCATTATCTTCTTCTATGATTCCTGGCAGCTGTTAGTCAGAAGTCAGTTGAGAAGAGAACAGATCAGTGATAGTGCAGCAGAGTAAGCTTGTATAAAAGATATTATAAATCTCTGATAATGTGTTAAGATAGTAGTTATAACTGTCTAGAACATCTATCACTTTATGCTTTGTATGATGATAATTCAGTGTGAGAGATGAGTATGTGATTTATATATTCTTAAGATTCAATCATATCAGATCTTCTATCTTATATTACTCAGCAGAATCTCAGTGAATATTGATTCAGTTCTCTTAATCTTATTTAGTACTTGTTATAAAGGCTTCTGCTCAGTTACAGATATCTCAGAGCTTCATTACTATGTTATCAGTGATCTGAATCAGACCGCAGAGGTTCAGTGTGAACTGTGTAATCTCTAAAAGATTCAACACTTTTATATAATAACTGTGTGTAAGAAAGAACAAGCTTATATCTATTCAGATAGCATCTCAATCATTGATAGTAATCTCTGTATGTAGAAGAAGATTATATCAATCATCTTATAAGTAATTACAGAACTTATAAAGATAATTCTTTACAGTCTGAATTATCTGTTCTGATGCATCATCAGTCTCAGAGTAATAGATAGTTAATAAACAGTATATAATCTTAAGAACTTGACAGATTCTTGTTCAGAGAGTACTTATAAATTAACAGTCTTAATCTGATACTATAGATCTCAGTAATTCATATATCTAATAGAATAGACTCTATAAGAAGACTTCAGCAACTTGTTCAGTATTTATCTTATTACAAGATTTTAATATTATATCTTTACTTAGTCAGTCAATGATGATCAGAATATTCTTATAACTCTTACTCTCAGATAGATTAATAGCAAAGTCAATTACTATATCTTATCAGATTCTATTAGAGATATTGAGTGATTTCAGTAGATCTTTTTTACAGTTCTTTCATAAGATAATAAAAGAACAGCAGTTGCAGTTTTAGATGAAGAATCTGATACTATTTAATATCTCAGAGCAGTAGAACTCTCAGAAGATTATTCTATACAGTTATTCACAGTCTGAATAATTAGTTATATGTAAGTCATGCATCTCTTACATTATTCAAGTGTATAAGAGTTCAGAGTGAGAGACTCAGTATTATTCATGAAATTGCAGAGTATTACTATTATCTATTGAACATTTCAAGATATCAGTCTTTATATGTAATTCTGAAGAGAATTGAGACACTTCTTATTATACTACTTCAGTGAGAATTTAGAGAGATTCATTAGTCTGAGCTGCTATATACTACAGTTCATTCAGTGTAGAAGAAGTGAAGATATCAGTATCAGTTCAGAGAGAAGATGTTCTAATTAAAGAAGTGTGTATAGTGTCATGAGTAGTCTTATCATAATCAACTAATATCTTCAGATTCAAGAGTCAGTGTTCTTAATTGTAAGAAATCCCGCTTCTCGCGGATTCTTTACCTCTATTCCTATCTCTCGCGTAACTAATAGAGTTAGCAGCCCTTGGCTACACACAACTATATAGACTGAAGTTCACAAATACTATTTATAACTCAGCTTGAATACTATTATACATTTAATCTCTACATTTTATCTTTCTATTATAAATACTTCTAGTAGTTAATAGTATATATTACATTAAGCTGCAAACATCTGAATAATCATCTGTAAGCACTTATTCTTACATTTCAAGCTCAGTCAGTCAGCAATCATCTGTTAGAACTGAAATAACTAAAAACTGATATACTTCAATTTCTATAAACTCTACTGTAGATACTCAGAAGCAGTTACTCAAATTATAAATTACTCTTATAAAAGAAGTTTTAGAGAATTTATTAATCACTTACAGAACATTATTCTCTGTATCTATAATAGAGAAATTCTTCAAATCAATGAATAAATCAATCTTAGTGAAGAATATCTTTAAGCATCTTCTACAGAATCAAGCTATTTTTCTATAACAAATACTTATTATCTGTAAACATTCTCAAACTGAGTCTCTAGATATAATCTTCAGAGATATTTATAAACTGAAAAGAAACTTTCTTAAGCTGTGATCACTTAAGATTACTTGTTAAATTATAATCTATAAGAGCTTTTATAAGTTTGTATTTGAAATTGACTCACAAGTCTGACTGTGTGATATAAAAGATGAAGAAGCTGTTATCTACATAATAACTAATCTCTATTACACTGAAGTCAAGAACTGACTGAATCATTTAGAGAATAATCATGAGAGATCTTATTAATCTATTCTTAAAATCTATCTAGAGAATAAGTTAAGAGACTCTGTAAGCTGAACAGAGAATATCTAAACTGTGATTATCAATATTAGAAAAAGAGATAAGAAATCTGATAAAAACTACTCACAGTACTTCATGAAATTATGATATAAATTAAAATTTATGAAAATAGAGCTCTGAAATAAGATCTGAATAATAATATTTATAAAGAAGCTAATTAAAGATATGTAGAATAAGCTTATTAAGTAAGACTCTAAGTTCTTAACTCTGAAGAAACTAATGACTCTCATTCACTGCTTATAGATCACTGTAAGAGTCACAGATCTGTAAAGAGTGAATTATTAATCAGTCTTATAAGAGTTAGAATAATAAAGAACAGATTTATCAGAAAAAGATAATAAGATATAGAGAGATTTATATCTGACTACTAAGCAGAGAGAGAGAGCTTCATAAGCTTCTATAAATAGAGTATATGATAGAGAGACTAAGAAAAAGAGTCTCTACTTCATCTGTTCTAAATTAGAATATCTCTGTATAAACTGTCTGAATAAATTAAAATAGAAATTTAAGAAGTTATGAACAGAGTCAGTAACAGTCTTCTTATGAATCTTAAAGCTACTATCTGAATCTGTTACTTCTCTGATGAAAATGCTTACTTATAGAAAGAGACTATATCACAGTACTGTTACTCTGTAAGTATAAGAAGTATTAATAAACTCAGAATCTCAGATCACTGTAGTGCTTCTAAAGCTCACAGAGTGAATAAGCTGAGTGATAAAAACTGAGAATCTACTCTTATAATAAGCAGAGTATAAGAACTCAGATCTGAGAACTGAGAGACTTATAAGAGTTATCTTTAAATTACAAGATCTCTTCAGAATCTGAAGAAGATTTATGAAAACTATGATTATTACAGATATCATAGATAATATGTACTTGAGACTTATATAACTTTAAAGACACAATTCACACATAGCTATGTATAAGTCAGGTTTATACTTTCAATCAGTGTTGATAGACTCACTTACAGAGATAGAATCAGTTAATACTGTAGAGTTAATTAGAGAAGACAAGCTCATCTATATATTAACTTTACAAATATCTGAGAACTTCACAGTTATCAAAACTAAGCTTCAGATATTAGAGAAATACTGAGTTATTACAGAGATATTTAGCTCAGTAAAGACAGCTAAGCTTCTTCCCACCATAAGAAGGAGATAACAAAGATCTGGAGAAGAGGACCGCTCTTAAAGAGCTGTTCGATATAATGCAGGGTTAGAAGGCACAGCGTTATAACGTAACATCGATTCAAACAGCTCCATTGCCAACAGCGCATGTCGCTCAGC
>NW_003101674.1:1492647-1495540 GCF_000003855.2 Blastomyces gilchristii SLH14081
AGTGTGTTGAAGACTCTTGAGAGGGCAGAACTGTATATTAAGCTTATAAAGTGTATCTTCAGTGTCTGTTAGATTAATTTTCTAGAATATATAATTACTATAGATAATATTCAGATGAAATCTTTGCAGATTAAGACTATTCTATTATAATCAGAGTTAACTAGTATTCGTAAGATTCAGATCTTTCTGAGTTTTGTGAATTTCTATAGATGATTTATCTTTGTATTTATAAGAATCTTCTTAATTCTTACAGATATGCTGAAGAATGAAAATAAGAAGAAGTCATTCTATAAATGAAGAATGAAAAGATTATTAAGAAGAGAGAACTATAAGAACTTTCTTATCTCAGAAGCTTATAAGATCTTTATAAGATTGAAATAGATATTTATAAATACAGTGATACTGTTTCACTTTAATCTCTTACTCTTAATCAGATTAAAGACAGCTGTCTTCTTCTTTACAATTTCAGAAATAGTCTTATAACTACAGTTAAATGAGAACTGAGTTTTAGTAGTCTTTTTCTTATAAAAGATGCAATCTGCAGAGATCAACTATAATATTCATAATCAAGAGCTTCTTATAATAGTGAAATTCTGCTACTACTGATATTACTACTTTGAGAGCCTTATAATAGTGATTACTATTAGAACTGATTATAACAGCTTATATCAGTTTACTTCAATCAAGAAACTCTTGCAGTAGCAGGTTTACTGAGCTCAAAGACTGAGTGAGTTCTGATTCAAGATAGAGTATATCAAGAGAATCAAGAACTCAGTAGACAGATTTTCTCACAGATCAGACTATATTAAGAAGATCAGAGTGACAGATACAGAGAGACTAGAGAAGACAGAAAAGCTTTATAAGATGCTCAGACTGAGTGTTGTAAAGAGATTGACTGAAGAGTCTCTTAATTCTCTATAAGAGAAGAAGAAAGAGAGAGAAAAGAAGTCTGTATAACTTAGACTGATTATGTGACCGTGTTTGAGACCAGAATCAAACTTTACAGTTATTATATTATCTAAAAGCATTACTTCTGATCATGATTTGTATTCATCACATTAATCTGAAATTACATTATTTTAAATATTAAAGATCTCAGATTCACTTTTCAAATAAAAATCTAGTTCTGAATAAAGAATATGTTTGAATTCTTAGTCACATTTTCATTCTGATCTTATTATTGAGAATAGTATCAAATGAGCTTATGAAATCACTTCTCACTTACATAATATCATAATATAGTACTCATTTATTGAAAATTCAATAGAGAGTATTATTAAATATCATTACTTTTCTGAATACAAATCATAATTCATATAATTTTAATTATAAAAAAAATATAAAATACAAAAAAAAACAAAAAACAAAAAATATAACAAAAATAAGAAAAAATCAGAATGAAAAAAAAATAAAAGAAAAATAAAAAAATAAAAGATAAAAATAAAAAAAATTAAGATTGCAGAGCTACAGTATCTTTAAAGTACTCACTTCTCAGAGTCTTTACAATGTTCATTACTAATTATATATCTCTCACAGTGAGAGTAACACAGTTATAATAAGTTTTTATCTTAATATCATCTAATAAATAATCTGTATATATCTGTATAAATGTGAATATTTAGAAAATATACACTTAAAAAGTGTGGTCAGAATGAACTCTGCTACTACTTGAATAATATCAAGAGTAGAACACTGAAATTAATGATTTCTCTCATTGATTTCACAGATAAGATGTATGAAGATAATCTTAAGAAATATAAGATTCTCTGACTTCTGATAAAAATGAATCTTATGAAGAGACTTTATTTTCATGATATCAGAAACTGAGTGTTATTAAAAAGTGTTACTTTTATATAATATATATACACTTACTGTAACAATTCACGCTCTGTGTATGTGACTGAGAATTACAGCTTTCTCACACTGCACAGCTCTCTCTGAAATACTGGCACTAGTTTGTAACTTATACAGTCTCTCAGTTCAGTATACACTGTGTGTATACAGCTCTGTGTGCTGAGACTGTGTTGATCATTATAATCTGATATAATACTCACTTTTCACAGGCCATGTTTTGTTTGAGAGAGAGAGAAGAGAAGATATAACTGTGATTTTATTAAGAAGAGATAAATAATTAGTAATATTAAATGTAATTTAGTTCTTCTATATTTAAAATTTAATTAGTTTATATTCTTCAATTTGAGAGTTTCTAAGAGTATTTTAATAGTTTTCATATCAGCTTGAACTTAGTGATGAATTGAAGAAGAAGAGAAAAGAGAGAAGAAAGAAATAAGAATAACTTAGCTTTATAATATAAAAATAAAGAATCACTGCAATTATTCTCTTTAGTAACAAAGATCTGTTTTCTGCATGTATCTCTGATATAGATTATATAATAACTGTATACAAAGAATATTAATACTGTATGTATTGAATGAAGATGATGTTGCTATGCAACACTGTAGCTGTTTTCATATATCTCTGAAAGCTGTTAATATTTTCTTTATGTCTTTATATTTAATAAGTTAGTAATATATTTCAATACACTCTTTCTTTCATTATTATTATCATCATTATCATTATTATTATTATCACTATTATTATTATTCTCACTATTATTATCATTATTATCATCATCATCATTATTATTATTATTATTATTATTATATTATTTCTAGTCATTTCTTCTGCCTTCATCTCTCTTCAATACTCACTGAAATTAATTATGTCATTTCTCTTTAAATATTCTGTGATTCTGTGAACTATCAAGGCGCGTGAGCATCATTACAGATTGAAGAAAGAGAAGAAGAAAGTATTTAAGTGAGAGAAGACAGATTACAAGATATATTATAATATCTTGAAGAGACTCTGTAAGAGAGTAGAATGATAACAATTT
>NW_003101674.1:1496218-1497714 GCF_000003855.2 Blastomyces gilchristii SLH14081
AAAAAGTTTTTTTTCTTTTTAATATAAATTAGTTATAAGTTTAAGTTTATAATATATAATAAAATGATTTTAAGTTTCAAAAATTATTGTACAAGTGTAATCAATTCAGAATAATATATATATATATATATATTTAACTATTATAATTCATAAATCACTATAATGTATAAGTATCAACATTTTTTCAACATTGATATTTATAATATTAATATATTTTTAATAATATTATCTGATAATATAATTTAATAACACTCTCTTTCATAATATTAATATATTTCAAGAAATATAACAGAGATTAATTAAGATTATTTATTTACTTTTATACATCAATGATATTCAATCTGAGTTAGTACTAAAATTATAACTAAGTTAAGAAATAAGATTATTTTCTCTTATATTAATTCTTCTTACACACATCAGTGATCAGTTATTGAAAATAAATTATCATCTTTCTTAAATTATTATTATATCTTCTGAATTCACTTCTTTCACTTCTTTTACTTCTATTGAAGATTTATAAACTCTTTAAGAAATCACTATGAATCACAAAGTCTATATTATTTACAATTTAATACAGAATACTCTCTTTCAATTATAATGAATAATTACTTCATTCTTCATATCTGATTCCAGGTTATAAAATTTATGAACAACTCAATATAAACACTGAGATGAACTATGAAATAGTTATTAACAGATTATATTACAGATTACTGAAGAGTCATGTCTCTGCTATAATCACTGTAACATCATTCAGAAATATTCATGATAAACTGATTATAACTCTGAAGAAATTTTCTGACATCTGAAGTTATCAGAATATCTCTCTATATATTAAAGAAAAACCAACTTTTCCGTGCAAAAAACGCTGTAACATGACCTCACATGACATCACGTGCCCCCCATCAAAAATCCATGGATACGTAGTGGCGCCTGCCAATTGCACCACTCTATCTACCCCCTATCATCACCACCGCCTCTAACGCCCCGTAGCACCCCCTATTACTTCCACTTCATACCCCTACCTCCATCTTATCACTCACTCTTACCACCCCTACCACCCCTACCACCCCTACCACTTCTATACCACTTCTACCACCCCTACCACCTTTACCACCACTGCCTCTACCACCTCACAGCCCCCCCTATCACTTCCACTCTATATCTCTACCCTACCCCCATCTTACCACTCACTCTCTTACCATCTCTATCATCTCTACCACCTCTACACTTCTTTCACTCTGACCCCCCCTTACCACCTCTTATCACCCCTTACCACCCCTACCACCCCTACCACCTCTACCACCACCACTGCCTCTACCGCCTCGCAGCACTCTCTATCACTTTCACTCTCTATCTCTACTCTCATCTTACCATTCTACCCCTCTCTTACCATCTCTATCACCTCTCCCATTTCTACCACCTCTATCACCCCTCTCTATCACCTTTTCCACTCTCTAGCCTCTCTATCATCATCATTATCTCTACTACTCTAC
>NW_003101674.1:1497814-1534190 GCF_000003855.2 Blastomyces gilchristii SLH14081
GAAGTGAACTCAGTTGAAATATGTAATTGATTTACTATTTCATTTTTATAAGATAATGAAGATAGTCTTAATCACTTATATATCAATACTGCAGTCAGTCTGATGAGTGTATAACAGTGTATTTACTCATCTTCAGAAGCAGTTGAATCACTTAAAAAGAAATTAAGTCTGAGATAATACTATAGTGCAGACTATTATTACTATAAGAAATAAACTAGTATATTATTACAGCAAAACTAAACAATCTTTTACAGAGTACTATACTGTAATAGCTCTACTAGATCTCTCTTATTAAGTTAATATCTACACTTCTCAAGATTGAACAGAGAAGAAATGAGACTTGTATATTAAATTAGTCTGAGACTACTATAATATCAACTATCAGAGATTTGAATGAGCAGATGTTCAAGATATGAAGACAGTGAAATACAATTTTTCAGTAAGTAACAATCTTTGATAATACTTCATATTATATAGAACTATAATACTAACTTTGAAACAGAACTTGTATACATTGATTATAACTGAAAATCAGATAAAATTATATACTTATAAAACTGAATTTGACTGCTATCTTCAAGATAATCTGATAAATTTACATACTAAATTAATTCTAGAGTTATAAAAAATTGTTAAGAGTATATATTCAACTATTACACTGATAATATATAATATTCTGACAATTTCATTGACAGAGGTAAGAATGAAGTGAAAGTTTAACTTAAGTTAAGATATTTATTACTATTACTGAGAACAATTATAAGAAGAAATAATCAAGAAACTCATAATTATAAAATATGAAATTATCAGATAGTTTAATACCTATGATTACAGTATATCAGAGAAGTGTAGTTTTCATGAGAAAGTGAAGAATAAACTTATACAAGAATATATTTGATTGTTTCATAAGTATTATCAATAATTATTATCAAATTCTGATTATATAAGCAATCACTGAATGAACTGAATGAGACTGATTTTAATCTTTAGTCTCAGTCTTATTCTGATTTTGAAAGAATGATCATCTTTCACAGTTTATTCTGAGAAATTACTCTTATTTCACTGTTCTTGAATTAAATCTGGTCATTTTTCACATCATTTCTCTCAGAAATGGTCCATTTTCGGATTTTTTTGAGGCTTGGTCCTGGTGAGACTCACGCCAAGAAATGTATGAGACCAGATCAAATGGGACCAAATGTGAAATTCATGGTCCCGCCGGCCAGTCTAGTATAACTACTCTCTATAATGCTGAGAGTTAATACTCTGAGAATCTTCATGAGAATTCTTGAAGAGAGTACTCATAATCTGAAGAATTTACAGGCTTTGAGACGCACTGTAGAAGACCTGATGTAAGAAGAAATAGAGTATAAGTTTTCATAAGATCTTCTATTCAGATTGTCTGAACTATAACTGAAGAATAAATATACTCAGTATATTCAGCAACTACTTACAGCAGAAATGAATTCTGCTGAAATAAAGAATTGAAGTGACTTAAATAATCTCTTGTGAAGAGAGAGTTAGGTTTATATATCTATGAATAAGATTCTATACATAGAACTTATTAAAAGATATCATGACTCTTCTCTAGTAGATTATTTTACAGATACTAGAACTCATGAGTTGCTTATAAGAAAATACTTCTGATCAAAGATATGAGAACTTATGAAGAAGATAGTGAATTCTTATACTATTTATCAGAATTTGTGAATAGTACAGTTCAGATTATATAAAGAACTTACTTCTCTACTCATTTCACAGAAACCTTGAGAATAGCTAGAAATGAATACTCTTATAACTCTCTCTGAAAGTAAGAATATATATAATACCTGCTTTGACAGTGTACTGATAATAGTGAATCACTTCATCAAGATAACATACTTTATACTCACTCACAAGAACTTAAAGTTAAAGAATTTAGCTTATATTTGTATTTGTGATGTGATTCAGTTGTATGAATTGTCTGTAAATATTATCTCAGACAGAGAATTAATCTTCACAGAGAAGTTCTGATATAATCTGATAATTATACTGAAGATTTTATGAGATCTAAGCACAGCTTTTCATCAACAGATAGATGATTAGATAGAATATCTGATAAGTATATTAAAACAGTATCTGCAGTGCTTTTGTTAATTACAATTAGCATAACTGAGTGCATTGATTATTACTTATAAAGTTTATATACAATAACTTAAAGTATGTCAGTACAGATAAAACTCTCTTTAAGATACTTACTAAGACTTATTCATGAATAATCTTGATAAACCTATGACAGTACACTATAGAGTGTGATGATATCTGTGAACAAGCTGAGAGAATTCAGAATATTCAAGAGAAAGCCTGTAAATTCTTGAGAAAGACTCAGAAGTATCAGAAGAGATACTATAACTTTAAGTATATTATAAAGAGTTTTAAGAAAGATAATAGAGTCTGACTGAGTCTAGAAAACATTATTATACAGAGATCTAGTAAGAAGCTGAATCTCTTACAGACAGAGTCTTACAAGATTATGAAGAAAGTTAGCTCACAGTTCTATAGATTGAAACTGTTATCTGAGTTACAGATATATAATATTTTTTATATCTCTTTACTCTGTAAATATAAGAAATTCTTAGAAGAGAACTCTGTGACTCATTACTCTGTTTATAAAGTACTAGAGAGTGAAAGAGAATATCAGATCAAAGAAATTATTAACTCAGAGAAGCAAGATTATAATCTCTGATTCAAGATTCAGTGATAAGAATATTCTGATAAGATAAATAAGTTCATTTGAGAATTATCTGAGCAGATAAGATATCTGCAGAAGCTGAGACATGACTTTTATACTGTGAATTCTGATAAGTCAGAATGACATGATCTTCACTAAGAATCTAATTATAATAAAGATATTAATACTGTCATTTACAAACTCTAGTCTATAAGATAATGAGTTTCTACTGAGATGAACAGTTCACAATGTATACAAAGAAAAGAAGAAATCATACTCTCATTAAAACTAAAAAATAAAGAAAATAAAAACAGAACTATGAACATAATTTAGAGATTAATAAAGAAAAAACAAAGAAAATTCATACTTATATTCTCAATATCTGTGACACTTATTCTCTTCACAACTATTAATTTCTCTCTTTAAAGAAGCAGAGAGTATTATATCTGCAGTATAGATAATTGTTATATTTAATATAAAAACTGTCAGAAATGCACAGACTTCAGAGAAGCTGAATATCAGAGTATATACAGTTATAGCAGAGTCTTGAAGACTGACTGTCTGCATGTATGACTAGACTGACTGTGTGACCGTGTCTGAGACCAGGACCAAACTTTATAGTTGTCACGTTGCCTAAAAGCATTACTTCTGATCATGGTTTGTGTTCATTACATTGATCTCAAATCATGTTATTTCAAATATTAAAGGTCTCAGATTCACTTTTCAAATAAAAATCTAGTCTCAGATAAAGAATATGTTTGAATTCTTAGTCACATTTTCATTCTGATCTCATTATTGAGAATGGCATTAAATAAGATCATGAAATCATTTCTCACTTACATAATATCATAACATAGTGCTCATTTGTTGAAAATTCAATAGAGAGTATTATCAAATATCATTACTTTTCTGAACACAGATTATAATTCATATAATTTTAATTATGAAAAAAACATAAAATACAAAAAAAAAATAAAAAACAAAAAACAAAATAAACACAAGAAAAAATCACAATAAAAAAAAAAAAAAAGAAAAGAAAAAGAAAAAAATAAAAAATAAAAATAAAAAAAAATCAAGATCACAGAGCTGCAGTACTCTCAAAATACTCACTTCTCAGAGTCTTTACAATGTTTATCATCAATTATATATTTCTCACAGTGAGAATAACACAGCTGTGATGAGCTATTATCTTAATATTATCTAATAAATAATCAGTATATATCTGTATAAATGTGAATAATTAGAAAATATACACTTAAAAAGTGTGGCCAGGGTGAACTCTGCTGCCACTTGAATGACATTAAGAGCAGAACACTGAAATCAATGATTTCTCTCATTGATTTCACAGACAAGGCATGTGAAGATGATCTTGAGAAATATAAGATTTCTCAACTTCTGATAAAAACAGATCTCACAGAGAGACTCTATTTTCATGATATCAGAGACTGAGTATTATTAAAAAGCATTACTTTCATGCAATGCATATGTACTTACTGCAGCAATTCATTCTCTGCATACATAGCTGAGAGTTGCAGCTTTTTCACACTGCATGACTCTCTCTGAGATGCTGCTGTCAGTTTGCAACTCACACAGTCTCTCAGTTCAGTACACACTGTGTGTATACAGCTCTGTGTGCTGGGGCTGTGTTGATCATTATGCCCTGGCGTGGTACTCACTTTTCACAAGCTATGTTTTGTTTGAAGAGGAGAAGAGAAAAGATACACCTATTATTTTATTGAGAAGAAGATGAATAACTAGTATTATTGAATTAATTTGATTCATCTGCATTTAAAATTTGATTAGTCTATACTCTTCAATTTGAGGATTTCTATGAGTGTTTTAATAGTTTTCATATCAGCTTGAACTTAGTGATGAGTTGAAGAAGAAGAGAAAAGAGAGAAGAAAGAAATGAGAATAACTTATCTTTATAATATGAAAACAGAGAATTGCTGCAATCATTCTCTCTAGCAACAAAGATCTGTTTTCTGCATGTATTTCTTATATAATAAATGTATACAAAGAATACCAATAGTGCATGCATTGAATGAAGATAATGTTACTATGCAACACTGTAGCTGTTTCTGTACATCTCTGAAAGCTGTTAATAGTTTCTTTATCTCTTTATGTTTGATAAGTCAATAATATATTTCAATACACTTCTTCTTTCATCATCATCATCATCATCATCATTATCATCATTACTATTATCATTATTATTATCATCATCATCATTATTATTATATCATTGCCTGCCTTCACTTCTCTCTCAACACTTATTAAAATCAATCATGTCATCTCTCTTCAAATATTCTGCGGTCCTGCAGATCATCAAGGCGCGTGAGTGCTGTCACAGATTGAAGAAAGAGAAGAAGAAGATGTTCAAGCACAGAGAGACAGATTATAAGACATATTATAATGTCTTGAAGAGACTCTGTAAGAGAGTAGAATAATAATGATTTTAAGTAACACTTCTGATAGATTTAGACTGAACTAAGTATAGAAATAATATGAATAACACTACTCATGAGAGATTGAAAAAGAAGACAGTGAAGAGTCTTATACAGCAGTGATAAGATCAGAAGAAGTTCTGAGAATGATTTAAGATCAAGATGAAGAGAGAGAGAGAGAAGAAAAGTATTACTATAAATAAGCAGTAGTAGAAGAAGATTGAGAAGGTATTAAAGTAAGAGATAAAGAAGTCAAAACTGATAAGTTTTTTATTAAGAGATAATGATTTTTAGTAACACTTCTGTTCTCTAATTGATTAGCAGAAGCTGACAGAGAAGAAGAAAATTGAAGCCTTGTTCAGATCTTGAATGCACTTCATGATTCAGAATATTAAGAAGACAGCTCTACTCTCTGAGTATGTCAATCTGCTTATCACTGAGATGGAACCTGAGATAGCAGACCAGGAAATGCAGGATTTTAAAATACAGATTAACCTGGCTGAGAGAGAGCAGCAGGAACTCTTCTCTGAGAAGACAGCAGAGAGAGATTTTAAGATAATTATCATCTCAGATGAGAAGAAGAAGAAGAAGAATAAGAATGAGAAGTGAATTATAAAGAATGATAAGAAGAATGAGAAAGAGAAGAAAGATAATAAGTAGAAAAAGTTTTTTTCTTTTTATATTAGTTAGTTATAAGTTTGTAACTATTAGTTAATAATTGAAATTAATTTTAAGTTTTCAAAAATTATTGTACAAGTTGTAATCAATTATCAATATCAGAAATAATATATATATATATATTCAACTATCATGTCACTATAATGTATAAGTATCAATATTTTTTCAACATTGATATTCATAATATTAATATATTGTTAATAATATTATCTGATAACATAAT
The DNA here is from genome assembly GCF_000003855.2 of Blastomyces gilchristii SLH14081. Taxonomy (NCBI): domain Eukaryota; kingdom Fungi; phylum Ascomycota; class Eurotiomycetes; order Onygenales; family Ajellomycetaceae; genus Blastomyces; species Blastomyces gilchristii. The sequence goes on from NW_003101674.1 coordinate 1,503,870, forward strand.
TTGATAACACTCTCTTTCATAATATTAATATATTTCAAGAAATATGACAGAGATTAATCAAGATTATTTATTTACTTTTATACATTAATGATATTCAATCTGAGTTAGTACTAAAATTATAACTAAGCTAAGAAAGAAGATTATTTTCTCTTATATTAATTCTTCTTACACACATCAGTGATCAGTTATTGAAAATAAATTATCATCTTTCTTAAATTCTTATCATATCTTCTGAATTTACTTCTTTCACTTCTTTTACTTCTATTGAAGATTCATAAACTCTTTAAGAAATCACTGTGAATTACAAAGTCTATATTATTTACAATTCAATACAGAATGCTCTCTTTTAATTATAATAAATAATCACTTCATTGTTTATATCTGATTTCAGGTCATGAAATTTATGAAAAACTTAACACAAATACTGAGATAAACTATGAAATAATTATCAACAGATTGTATTATAAATTACTGAAGAGTCATCTCTCTACTACAATCACTGTAACTTTATTCAGAAACATTTATTATAAACTGATTATAACTGTGAAGAAATTTTCTGATATCTGAAGTCATCAGAATGTAGATAATAAAAGAAAAACAATCAGAAAATTATCACTGAGCTGATAAGTTACTCTATCAGATAATGATTTTTAGTAACACTAACTTGCTAATTTGAAGAAAATCATGTGAAAACAACTATATATCAGTACTCTGATTTCATAACTCTCATCTGATAACTTCTATGAATAATTACTTCATATGTATATATCTCTCAATCTTTCTCTTCAATCAATTAAAAACTCTGAATTGTGAACACTTCTTCAAATGCTTAATTTAAATCTTCATATTTCACATTGATTCTGTCTTCAGTTCAATCTTAAGACACACTATAAAGTCAGTAGATAATATCTAGAATCAGAGTTGAAGAATCATTGAAGAGTGTCTCTCACAGTGAATGCATGAACTAGTATAAATAATCTTACATTTATAAGAGTTATATATTAGTATATTGATGAGAACTGAACTTATTAAAAGATATTAATTGAATTTGAATCATTGATCAGTAGTCATACTGAGAATTATATAACAGAGATATTAATAACTGTGTTTAAAAATAACTATTAAGATATTAGTCTCAGTCTTCTTATAATTACAACTGATAATACTGTGAATAACTATACTATGATAAACAGCTTAGAGTAAAAATTGGTTTTGCATTTCTGAAATAATAAATAAGATCATATTCTCTGCATTGCTCATGTGATTCAACTTGTGATACAAACACTGATAAAGAATCTTAACATCAAGATAAAGAATAATGAGATAACTGATTCTTGAGATAAGAATGAGATGAAAGTGATTACTCAAGTAACTTTTATATTTACTTTATAAAAGATACTGTTTTTTAACAACACTTTTTAATATTGCTTTTTAATAATACTTTTTAATAATACTACTGTTAATTTTGAATAGATTAGCTAATAATTTAAATATCACAGATTTAAAACATTACTAATACAATTTATATCTTCTCTAAATAATAATAACAATTTCATGATATTCAATAAAGAAATAAATCAGTCATATCACTGAATATAATACAGAATGTTAGAATATGATGAAGTTCAACATATGAGATGACTGTTCAGACTCTTCAATTGCATTAGATGATTAATTATTGAGTGTAACACTCTGATCAGAAAAAGATTCAGACATTGAAACTTTCTGATATGAAGTGAACTCAGTTGAAATATATGATTGATTTACTGTTTCAGTTTTATAAGATAATAAAGATAGTCTCAATCACTCATACATCAATGCTGCAGTCAGTCTGATAAATGTATAATAGTTTATTTACTTATCTTGAAAAGCAGTTGAATCACTTAAAAAGAAATTCAGTCTGAGATAATACTATAGTGCAGGCTATTATTACTGTAAGAAATAAACTAGTATATTACTACAGCAAAACTGAACAATCTTTTGCAGAGTATTATACTGTAGTAGCTCTACTAGATCTCTTTCATTGAGTTAATATCTACACTTCTCAAGATTGAACAGAGAAGAAATGAGACTTATATATCAAATTAGTCTGAGACTACTATAATGCTAACTATCAGAGATTTGACTGAGTAGATGTTAGAGATATGAAGACAGTGAAATACAATTCTCTAGTAAGTAATGATCTTTGATAACACTTCATATTATATAGAACTATAATACTAACTTTGAAACAGAACTTACATACATTGATTACAACTGAAAATCAGGCAAAACTACATACTTGTAAAACTGAATTTGACTGCTATCTTTAAGATAATTCAACAAATTTACACATCAAATCAATTCTAGAGTTATGAAAAATTGTTGAGAGTACATATTTAACTATTGCACTGATGATACATGATATTCTGACAATTTCATTGATAGAGATGAGAATGCAGTGAAAGTTCAACTCAAGCTGAGATATTTATCACTATTACTGAGAACAATTATAAGAGAAAATAATCAAGAAACTCATGATTATAAAATATAGAATTATCAGATAGTTTAATACCTCTGATTACAGTATATCAGAGAAGTGTAGTTTTCATGAGAAAGTGAAGAATAAACTGATACAAGAATGTATTTAATTGTTTCATGAGTGTTATCAATAATCATTACCAAATTCTGATTATATAAGCAATCACTGAATAAATTAAATGAGACTGAATTTGATCTTCAGTCTCAGTCTCATTCTGATTTTGAAAGAATGATTATCTTTCACAGTTTATTCTGAGAAATTACTTTCATTTCACTGTTCTTGAATTAAATCTGGTCATTTTTCACATCATTTCTCTCAGAAATGATTCATTTTCAGATTTTTTTAAGGCTTGATCCTGATGGGACTCACGCCAAGAAATGTATGAGATCAGATCAAATGAAATCAAATGTGAAATTCATGATCTCAGCGGCCAGTCTAGTTATAAGACTATTTCTGAAATTGTAAAGAAGAAGACATCTATCTTCAATCTGATTAAGAGTAAGAGATCAAAGTGAAACAGTATCACTGTATTTATAAATATTTATTTCAATCTTACAAAGACTCTGTAAGCTTCTGAGATAAGAAAGTTCTCACAGTTCTCTCTTCTCAATAATCTTTTCATTCTTCATTTATAGAATGACTTCTTCTTGTTTTCACTCTTCAGTATATCTGTAAGAGTTAAGAAGATTCTTATAAATAAAAAGATAAATCATCTATAGAAATTCACAAAGCTCAGAAAGATCTGAATCTCATGAATACTAGTTAACTCTGATCATAATAGAATAGTCTCAACTTATGAAGATTTCATCTGAATATTATCTGTGATAATTACATATTCTAGAAAATTAATCTAACAGACACTGAAGTTACACTTTATAAGCTTAATATACAGTTCTGTCTTATCTAAGATCTTTAACACACTTCATATATACTCAGTGTATTCTTTCTTCTTTGTAAAGTATATCATTACATTATTCAGATATATTATTATAAAGATATTCAGATATATATAAAGTATTTTATTAATAAAAGACTGAAATACTGTAGAGATATTAATCAGATCAAAAGACATCACTAGATATTCAAATAATCTCAGTACAGTTCTAAAGACAGTCTTTTATTCATTCTCAGACTGTATTCACAGTCATGTATATATATTAATTATATTCAGTTATATGAATATAACAGCTTCTGTGAGACAGTTGATCACATTCTTAATCAGAGATAGAGAATAGTGACTTTTTATTATCTTGAAGTTCAGATTACAGTAGTCTATATATAATCTGAACTCTTTATTCTTCTTCTTTATAAATATCACAGAGACTTCTATGAAGATCTGTGAAGATTAGATAAAGTTATTCTTTAAATTCTTCTTTATATAGATCTGCAAGATCTCTGTCTCATGATGAGAGAGCTTATAGATTGATTCTTAGAAGAGTTTCTACTCTTCTATCAAATCTATTATCAGATTCTTCTTATAATGAGAAGAAAGCTTAACTATCTTTACTGAGCTGAATATCTCTGTAAGATCTCAGTATTTCTCTGATATCTGAAGCTCAGTTTTCATGACTGTGAAGTTCTCAGACATTTATAAAGTTATTATATAGATGAGCTTATCTTCTCTAATTAACTCTACAGTATTAACTGATTCTATCTCTATAAGTAAGTCTGTTAACACTGATCAGAAGTATAAACCTGACTTATAGATAGCTATATGCAGATTATGTCTTTAAAGTTATACAAGTCTTAAGTACATGTTATCTGTGATGTCTATAATAATCACAGTTTCTGTAAATCTTCTCCAGATTCTGAAGAGATCTTATAATTCAAAGATGACTCTTATAAGTCTCTTAGTTCTCAGATCTGAGTTCTCACACTCTGCTTATTATAAGAGCAGATTCTCAGTTTTCATTATTCAGTTTATTCACTTCACAATCTTTAGAAACACTACAGTGACCTGAAATTCTGAGTTTATTAATACTTTTCATACTTATGAGACAGCAGTACTGCAGTGCAGTCTCCTCTCATAAGTAAGTATTTTTATCAAAGAAGTAACAGATTCAGGTATCAGCTTCAAGACTCTTAAGAAGACTGTTACTGACTCTGTTCACAACTTCTCAAATTTATATTTTAATTTATTTAAACAGTTTGTATAAAGATATTCTGATTTAAAATAGATAAAGCAGAGTTTCTTTTTCTTAGTCTCTCTATTATATACTCTATTCATAGAAGCTTATAAAGCTCTCTCTCTCTGCTTAGTAGTCAGATATAAATCTCTCTATATCTTATCATCTTTCTCTGATAAATCTATTCTCTGTTATTCTAGCTCTTACAGAGCTGATCAGTGATTCACTCTTCATAGATCTATGACTCTTATAGTGATTTATAAGTGATAAATGAGAGTTATCAGTTTCTTCAGAGTTAAAAACTTAGTGTCTTACTTAATAAACTTATTCTGTATATCTTTATTCAGTCTCTTTATAAATATTATTATTCAGATCTTATTTCAGAGCTCTGTTTTCACAGATCTTAATTTACATCATAATTCTATAAAGTACTGTAAGTAGTTTTTATCATATTTCTCATCTCTTTTTCTAATATTAATAATCACAGCTTAGATATTCTCTGTCTGACTTATAGAGTCTCTTAACTTATTCTCTAGATAGATCTTGAGAATAGATAAGTAAGATCTCTTATAATTATTCTCTAGATAATTCAATCAGTTCTTGACTTCAGTGTAGTAGAGATCTGTTATTATATAAATAATAGCTTCTTCATCTTTCATATCACACAGTCAGACTTATGAGTCAATTTCAAATACACACTTATAAAAGCTTTTATAGATTGTGATTTAATAAGTAGTCTTAAGTAATTACAGCTTAAGAAAGTTTCTTTTCAGTTCATAGATATCTCTGAAGATCATGTCTAGAGACTCAGTTTAAGAGTGTTTACAGACAGTAAGTATTTCTTATAGAAAAATAGATTGATCTCACAGAAGATGCTTAAGAATGTTCTTCACTGAGATTGATTTATTCATGAGTTTAGAGAGTTTCTCTGTCATAGATACAGAGAATGATGTCTTATAAATAATTAATAAGTTCTCTAAAACTTCTTTTAGAAAAGTTATTTATAATTCAGATAACTACTTCTGAGTGTCTGCAGTCAGGTTTATAGAGATTGAAGTATATAAGTTTCTAGTTCTTTCAGTTATAATAGATAGTTACTGACTGACTGAGCTGAAAATATAAGAATAAGTACTCTGTGATTCGGAAGAACGTACGACCGTCGGATAATAACGCGGCCGCTTCCGAACTTGCTTACGAGTGTAAAGGGGGCCATAGCAGCCACTAATTAACTTAGTGTATGATATTACAATATATAAGAAGCCGGCGTATGCCTGTAATCATATGCTGGCTCAAGCAACCTTTGAATCACATCTGATAGCATGTCTAAAAAACTAGTGAGAAGTGCAGGCTTCTCCAGAGTGTGATAATTTCATCTATGAAGTGGTTTGTAGTTATCATGCCAGAGTGGTTCTAGAACACCTTAAAAGATAGTGTATAAAGAGCAGTGAGTGAAAGAGCATCTGATTGATGCTGCTTCACTTGTTGAAGAGAAACTTCACACCCAGGCAAATGCCATGTATGGGACACAAATGAATAAGGTGTGAGAAAGAGAATGAGAGTGATGAATCAGATTCAAAGAAGTTTACTCTCTACTCAAAAGAAGAATAAAAAAGAAGAGAGTAATTATCACTAGAGTTGTACAATGATAACAGAAATCATATAATGATATAGTGATATAATGATATAGTGATATAATGATATAGTGATATAATAATAGACATTGTACAATTAATAAGAAACCATGGAAATGAATATCTTCTCTAGTCAATATGAACAACACTCTTCTCTGTTATCTGAACTGAAAGATATACAGAACCTTTCAGAGAGTTTACTTGAAGTAGTAAGAAAAGCAGCTGAAATCACTGAACTAGAATTAAAGCTCTGTATATATATGAGGATTTTAAATAAGATCAAGGTCTTGCATACACAGTGACAGATCAAGGTGAAAGTCAAACAACAATTGATATTCACTGTGAATTAAGTATTCACAATGAAGAGCTTCACTGATGCAATTATCATCATTAATAAGAATAGAGAAAACCAGATCTTAGATCTGCAGCAGAAGATTAAATGTTTACACAGATAGATAACTATACTGAATCTGAAGATCTTATTATGATCATTTATAATCTCTTCAGAAGTATATATATTATCAGAGATCACTATGCAGAATGAGAATCTGAGCATGAGATATATTAAGCTGAGAGATCTGCTGAAGTTATTAAGCTTCAATGATGACTGAAAAAATAATCCTGCAATCAGCTAACTAAGTCAGATGTAATTATATTATCAGATTGAATATAAACTCATAGATAGACAGTTAACAGAATTTTAACAAGTCTTAAGATCTGCTGTATTTCTATACAGAAAAGTGAAGTTATTATAAATAACTGATAAAAAGATGAATCTCACAGATCTGAAGTAATATTCATTCTCATGAATATGAAATGAGTTTTTTAAATGAATCTTGTATAACTTTGAGAAAGTGAATATATGAGATAAGTATTATAAATACTTTACTGAGTGTAGACAAGTGAGTAATCTTATATTATACTTTATACACTTCAGCTTACACTATCTCACATTGAATGAAGAGCTTTTAATATCTTTTTATTTATAGATCTTCATTCATGATCTTACATCTGAGTTGAGAGTGGAATGAAAATGCTTAATCTTATAATCAGACACAGTGAAAGAAGTATACAACATTCTCATTATATAGAAATAAGTGAGTCAATTATGACAGAAAATACTATAATTGAGTATATCTCAGCAGAGAATGAGTAATCAAACTTCTATAATACAAGTCACATATCTAGATGTGATGAATCTAGATCTGAATATCATCACTAAAGCACTGAATTCTCTGAAAAAGAAATTCTCTGAGTGAAAATCTTGATATTGTGAGCATCAAGCTTGCTTCAACTATAAATATCAAAATCATGATATAAAAGATTGCACACAGTGTGTGCAGTCAAGAGAAGCAAGAGAGTTAAAAAACTAGCAGAATCAGTGAGCTCAGAGATACTCACTGATATTCTATGAAAAGTCTTCAAAGTGAAAGAGATACTCATGTTAGATGATTCTCTGAATTCTGTAAATATAAAGAAGAAGCAGGCTTCTGAATGAGATGTGAATGAGAATGATGAAGTGAATGCCTATCTCAATACCTTGAGATCTGAAATGTTAATGTATAAGAGACACTTGAATAAGAATTGAGAGATAACTGTAAAAGTGTTAGTAGATATAGAAGCTTCTATACAATATATTAATAATCATATAGTTCAAAGACTGAAAGAGATTTGCTGAGTGAAGAATCTCTGATGTATAAGATTATCTGATAACTGATATTTAATATTATCTGCAAGAGTAAGAGTTCTCTTGCACTTCAGAGAATGATCTTGCTATATTTAGATGTGAGAGCTGCAGAATGTGAAATACAACCTTATTCTCAGACTTGATTGATTTCAAAGATTCAATTCATAGATTCAATGATATACATGTTATATACAGTTGATTAATAGAAAGAAAACAGTTCATACAATTCTATCAACTGATATGAGAAGAACATTTCATATCTCTGATATAGAAGAATTAAATCTGCTTACACATTAACAAGCAAAGAGAACAATTTACAAGATCTCATTTGAAAGCATTCTGTATATCATATGAGACTCAGAAGTGAAGAAAATCAAGATAAAGAATATACAGAAGAACAAGTGTATGAAGAAGCTTCTGAAGAAGTATAAAAAGATCTTTCAAACAGATCTTTCACTGAAATTGCTGCTGAAACAAGGATTTGTACATGAGATTGACATAAGAGATGTAAAACCAGTCAATCAGAATGTATATCCTCTGTCACAAATGTATCTTGAAGAACAGAAGTGTCTGATCACAGATCTTCTAGAACATAGTCTCATACAACTCTCATCAAGTATGTGAGGCTTTTCAGTTCTATTCATGAAAAAGGCAGATGAGAAGTGATGAATATGTATCAATTATCAAGCACTCAACAAGCTTATAATCAAGAATGAATATTCACTGTCACAGATTCAACAACAGTTGAATACAGTTGAAAACACTTAATATCTATTGAAGATTGATCTTCTCTCAGAATACTGACAGATCTGTGTAGATGAACTGTCAGTTCTGCAAACTGCATTTAATATGCAATGAGAGAAGTTTGAATTCCTGACAATGTTATTTAGTCTGATAAATATGCCTGTCATCTTTCAAATGATGATGAATACAATTTTTTATAAATAGAATGAAACCTCATATCTTGTATATCTTGATAATATTCTAGTCTTTTCAAACTCATATGATGAATATCTGAAGCATCTCAATGAAGTGCTTACAACTCTGACAGAGTATAAGCTCTACATTAAATCAATCAAGTGTGTGTTTCAAATGAAAGAGTTGAAGTTTATAGAATATGTAGTGAGTGATGACTGTATATGTTCCATTCTGAATAAATTGAATGTTATAGTGAATTGACCACAGCTGAGAAATGTATATTATATATAACAGTTTCTTGAGTTAATCTCATATTACTGCAGATTTATCAAGGATTTTGTATGAATATCTGCATCACTCTCAGATCTCTTAAGAGAAATAGATGCAAATCTATAAAAGAAGAAGTTTTATTCAATCATCTGAAATACTGTATACAAAGAGACTTTTCTCACACTGAGAGAACATATAATAACATTCTCAGTGTTTATTCAATCAGATTGTGATAAATCTTTCTATATTGAGACAGACATATCTGAATGAGCTATCAGAAATACTCTTCTACAGATGAGTAAGAACAGCAAGCTGCACTCAGTGATGTACAATGATAGAAAACTATCAGACACTGAGCTCAATTACTCAGTGTATGAAAAGAAATTGCTAGTGATCAAGCACATACTGATGTTATAAGATAGATATATCAACAATAGATATACAACAATGATAATCATAGATTATGAAAGCCTTGTCTATCTATAATTAATAATAAAATCTTTCAAACACTTAGTATGTTAAATCTTAAAGTTTCAAGTGTACAATCTTTATATTAAATACTGAAAGAGATTGAACACTGTGATATCTGATGCAATCAGTCACAGATCTGATTTCATGAGTGAGAATTCTGTGAATCAGATATAAGAGAAGTTCATATTAAATACACTGAGAGAATGCAAGGAATCAGAATGAGTGAATATCATGATCTCTCACTTGAAGAATGACAAGATATCAGATAATAAGTGTCTTATAAGAGTAGTAGAAGAGATGCTTCTGAACTTTAAGTTAAGAAAATTGAAAAACAATGTTGTGCTTTACTGCAATCTAGATTATATGAAAGCTTTCTATCTAGAATCTTCATTTAGATGTGACTTAATAACTTATATACACAAGGAATTCAGTCACTTAGAAAGCTCTGAACTCATGAGTGTACTCAAATCAAGAGCATACTGATCAAGCATGACTGAGAATATTCAGACATATACTCACAAGTGTCTGAATTGTCAGGTTGTGAAAGAATCTAAGAAAGAATTAGAATATGAGAAAGTACAATATCAGATAAAGTATATAATATAATCATTCAAACAATGAGAGATGAATCTTATAGATATATTATCATGAATACTAAATGAAGATCAATGAATAATCACTGCTATTGATTACACTAGTGACTGATCAGTTATGAAAGCAGTTTCAGAGATGATAGAGAAGATAATAGCAAAGTTTCTATATAATAAGATCTATATCAACTATGAAATGCTGCATGAGATTCTGACTGATAAGAGTGTAAATCTCATAGAAGAAGTAATAAGGCATTTCATAAGCCAGTTATAGATAAGACATTGTAGAACAATGTCATATCATCTGTGAATGAATGAGAAGATGAAACACTTGAATGAAATCTTGAGCAATATGCTGATGAAATATCTAGTGAGCAAGTCTATGAGACTATGAAATGAATATCTCAGACAGACACTATTAGCCATTCGGATTCAACAGTATACAGTCTTCAAGCATTCATCATTCTACCTGTTGTATGGATTGCATCCGCGCATTCTGAAGAATGCTTCAGAAAAGGTGGGAGAGGAAACAGCAGCTGCAGATGCAGCAGAAACAGTAGTTATAAATGCAGCAGTAGCAGTTGCAGATGCAACAGTCACAGACGCAGAATCAAGATTGAAAGAGATCAGTCATGCATGTGCAAAAGCTAACAAGTTACTTCTGAACTGAGCAATTCAATTGAAAAGAATACAAGACTCACTGATTAAGAAATCAAGTCTGAAGATAAGAATGTAAGTTCTTATATACAATGAGAGTTCTGAGAAGTTTCAACCTAGATGATTTAAGTTATATAAAATACTCAAATCACATTCTCTGAGAATATATGCATTGAAAGAACCAGAGGAATGAGTCTTACACAACTTAATAAATGATTCATAACTTATAAAAGTAAAGATATAAGACTTAAGTAAATTATAATCATCTACAGCACTATCATCAGTATTGAAAAAGAAAAGACTTATAATTGAAAAGTCTTATGAAGTAAGAGAAATCATAGATACTTATGAATTAGACAATCTCACTTATTCTGATCTTTTCACAATTATAAGAAAAGAATGAGAAGAAATGAAGAAATCAGATGAATATCACACTTTAATAAGTGATGAGACTGTAGCTGATCATATGATAATACACTGCAGATAGTGAGTGCAATATAATAAAGAGCAGTCTCAAAGTAGCAGATTTGCACATGAATCAGATTATAGAAGAAAAAGAAATTCAGAGTTGAATTCAACTGTTTACATCAGTTCAATTGTGAAGATAATAGAGGATAAAGTATCTGAAACATTCATAGATATGTGAGATCAAGTCATCTCAATTTCTGAGAACACTCAGAGATCAGATGAGATTAGTTTTGATAAGCTGTTTACTATAGTAATCTGAGCAGGTAAAGAGAGACAGTATAATGTATAAGACAGAATTATAAAAGATGAAAGCTGCTGAACCTAGTCACTGAACACTGTATTATATAGAGATTATGTAAGAGTAGTGACTAGCAGATAAAGAAAAAGTATAAGAAAAGAAAAGAAATAATGAATTAATTATCAACTGTAAGAGTTGACTGTAAAAGATAAATATTATCATACATATCTCATTCATTTTCATATATCACATGTTTAATCTATTTTCAATGCTATATCATCTGAAAAACATCAAAAACAAAGAAAATCTCAAAACTTAAGATTTGTAAGAAATTCAAGAACTACAAGCTGCTCTTACAATAACACTGTACATGTCTCTGATTTCTCTATCACTCTGTGTACAACATTAATGTCATTTATCACAAGATTGACTGGAATATCAATATAGAAATATGTATGTATACATGTAGAGAAATTGAAGAAGAGTGTGAGATCTGCAGAACCAGAAGCCAGAGCAGAGAGAATAGAGACAGAAGAAATGAAAGAGAGAGATGCAGAACTGAATGAATAATGATAAGAGTCATCTGAAGCTGAACACTTATAACTCAGTGTGCACACAACCTTCTCTGCAGAGAAGGAAGAGAAAGTGATGAAAGAAGTGTGAGAATGAAAGAGAGTAATCTCAGTGATATTATCATCTTCAATTAGAATAGTCTCTGATACTGAAGTAACTAAGAATCATTATTAGTATATAAAAACTGCAAAATCAGACATAAGAACAGTTACTGAATGAACATCTGCTGACCTTAGAGTTATACACATAATTACAACATGCATGAGACTTCTCAGAAAGAGAGAGAGAGACACAGAAAAATATAGAAAGCAGAACACAGTGTGTGAACAGCTCATTCTTATGATAACATTTCAGACAAGATGTATGAGTCTTATACTCATGAGTGTAAAAAAGTACAATATTTACATTCTCATTTCTGAAAACATAGATATCTTTCACCTGCATTATAAAGTTAAATAACAGATATCAGAGAATAGACTGATACAGATCTATTATTCTGAAGAAATTTATCAGAGTGAATATCTCTATGATGTTGAACTTTACAGTTATGAAAAGTTTCTTAATATCTATAAATATCATGACTTCATGCACAGTAAAACTTATAATGATTTCTTCTAAGAATAGAAAAATCAGTGTCAGAAAGAAAAGATGAAAAAGAAAAAGACTTATAATCTTAATACTATTGAGAAGAGGAATAATTCTCTAATATAAATGAATAATTGTCTTATTATAAATATTTAAAATGAATATAATAATTGATATCTGTGACTGAGCTTCAGATAGTTGTGTTATATACAGTCTTTATATAATAAATTGTTCTGAGAGTCAGTAAGAAGAGTGAGAGTGTACATACTGAGAAATGTAATTCATTAAGTCTATATAACATCTTCTTGAAATGAGAAGAGCTGATAATGAAAGCAGAGACAGTAAAATCAGAAGTAGCAGAAGTAAGAGTCACAGAAACAGAAGTAGTAGAAGCAGGAGAATCAGACATAGAGATAGATGTAGAAGATTAAGAGAGAGTAGTAGAGAAAGAAACAGAAGAAGCAGAAAGAGATATAAGAGGCTCAGTTATACATGATATAAGCAATTTCTTCATTATCATATTCTTCAAGTTCTTAATCAATGATTCAACATTGAGTTTACTATCATTGACAGATATAGATCTGTCAATATGTGAAGATTCTATACAAATAAAAACAAATATCAGCATCTATATTCATGTAAAATTATGTCAGAAAATACAATCAGAAGCTGCTGAGAAGAAAAACAGTCAAGAATGTATAAAAAGATGAAGAAGATGTGTCATTCATGATAATACATTCTGATGATTGTTAGAAGATAAATAAGTTCAGTCACATTTCATAACATGTTATACTTACTGCTAATGAACTGCCTGGTATGAGCACTACAATGATGCTTATTATGAGAATGAGAGGTCATCATCAGAAATGCATACAATGTGATAGATAAATAAATAGAAGGTGTTGAACAGAAAGAGAGGCAGTAATCTTGAATAAGATGATGATGATGTTTAATAATGACAATGATGAAGAAGATGATTAGAGAATGAAAAAAGTTAGTGAATAAGTAATGTAATATAGTGAAAGTTTCTTTGTGAGAGTGTATATGAAATGCTAGCTGAATCAGAGATAGGTCACATAATTGTGAAACACTAGTGATGAGCTAATCTGCATGAAGCTAGAGTGTATGACATGGTCACATGGGCGTGACTGAATCTGGTGAGGGAGAATGTGGTTCAGAAGAATGTACAACTGTTGAATAATAACACAGCTGCTTCTGAACTTGCTTACGAGTGTAAAGAGGGCCATAGTGGCCACTAATTAATTTAGTATACGATATTACAATATATAAGAAGCCGGCGTACGCCTGTAATTGTACGCTGGCTCAAGCAATCTTTGAATCACAGCTCATAGATAATTATTCAGGTGTTTGCAGCTTGATATAATATATACTGTTAACTATTAGAAGTATTCACAGTAGAAAGATAAAATATAGAGATTAAATGTATAATAGCATTCAAGCTGTGTTATAAATAGTATTTGTGAACTTCAGTCTATTTAGGTATGTATAGCCAAGGGCTGCTAACTCTATTAATTATGTGACAGATAGAAATAGAGGTAAAGAATCTGTGAGAAGCGGGATTTCTTACAAATTTTCTGATTTTACATATCTGAAATTGATGAATGTATAATAGTTAACTTTATAGATATAGGAAAAACCTTGAGAACTTTTAGTTCTCAGGTAGATGTTATAGTCTCTGACTGTATACATTTATAATTGAAGAATAATAATAATAATAATAATAAAAAGCTTATAAAAACACATTCTTTTTAAACAGAGTCTGAAGCTTCTTTCTAATTAATATTAGTTAACTTTCTTAACTATAAATACTATTCTATACTATATTATCTCTAAAAGTACTATTCTACATCATTATACATTATTAAAGTTAAATATAACTTATTTATAAAATCTTAATTAAAGATGTAAGTAGACTGATTATGTAACCGTGTCTGAGATCAGAACCAGAATTTTTGATAGTCTTATTATCAATTTAACAGATTTCATTACACAGTTCTAACATTAGATAGTAGTTTTATACTGTTTCAGTGAGACTTACTGTCTACTCTTATCATATTTTTCAAATAAGATCATGATTTTCACTTCTCAATTTAAATTATTTTTATTGCTTTAAATGACTTTAAATCTCATTTAAGCATTATCAAAAAGTGTTACTTTTTGAAAAATTAAAAATAATCTAAAAAAACCTTAAAATGTCTAAAAATAGTAACTTTATACTAAGAATGAGACTAAATGAGATCAAATGAGACCACTTTCTTATTTTTTTCAAGTCATGATTTCATTTTGAGATCTGATATATAGTCACTTTGCATGTTTATTTAATAATTAGTCTCAGCAGAATTCACATCAAGAAATGTATAAGATCAGATTAAATGAAATTAAACATGAAATTCATGATCTTAGCAGTCAGTCTAGATGTAAGTATCACTGCTTAATTCACTGAATATCTGATCTTTGTCATCTATACTTTGTAAAAAGCAGCTGTATTATTAGTATAGATACTCTACTCACTGAACAGTTATAATATTAAGACTGTACTTTTTAAAAAAAGTAAAGATTTATATAAAAAGAATAAGTATATATGAATAAACTGCATAGACTCTAATACTCTCTATTGAATTTTTAACAAATGAGAACTATGTGTAGAATACTATATAAGTAAGAAATAATTTTATAATGTTATTTAATATTATTCTCAATAATAATATCAGAATAAAAATGTAATTAAGAATTCAAATATATTCTTTATCTAAAACTAAATTTTTATTTAACAAGTGAATCCGAAATCTTTAATATTTGAAATAAAGTAATTTAAGATTAATGTAATAAATACAAATTATGATCAGAAGTAATGCTTTTAGATAATATAATAATTATAAAGTTTGATTCTAGTCTCAGATAGACTGACTGCTAAGATTATAAATCTTATATTTAAACTTATTTAATCTGATCTTATACATTTCTTAACATAAATTCTGCTGAAACTAATTATTAAAAAAACATATAAAGTAACTTTTTATCAAATCTTAAAATAAAATCATGACTTAGAAAAAATAAGAAAGTAATTTCATTTAATCTTATTTAATCTCATTCTTAGTATAAAGTTACTATTTTTAGATATTTTAAGGTTTTTTTTAGATTATTTTTAATTTTTTAAAAAGTAACACTTTTTAGTAATACTTAAATAAGATTTAAAGTCATTTAAAGTAATAAAAAGAATTTAAATTGAGAAGTAAAAATCATTATCTTATTTGAAAAATATAATAAGAGTAGACAGTAAGTCTTACTGAGATAGTATAAGACTACTTTTTAATCTTAAAACTGTGTAATAAGATTAATCAAATTGGTAATAAGTAGACTGACTGCTAGAATTATGAATTTCATATTTAATCTCATTTAATCTGATCTTATACATTTCTTGATATAAATCTCACTGAAACTAGTCATTAAAAAAATATACAAAGTGACTATATATCAGATCTTAAAATGAAATCAAATGAGATTTAAAGTTATTTAAAGTAATAAAAATAATTTAAATTGAGAAGTGGAAATCATGGTCTCATTTGAAAAATATGACAAGTCACAAGAGTAGACAGTAAGTCTCACTGAGACAGTATGGGACTACTATCTAATGTTAAAACTGTGTAATGGGATCAGTCGAATTGGTAATAGGACTATCAAAAAATCTGGTCCTGGTCCCAGACACGGTCACACGGTCAGTCTAGTCACATTACAGTGTTTTTTACATGGAAAAGTTGGTTTTTCTATAATAAATAGAGTATATTAATGAATGTATAGGTTGTAATGAATGTAGAGAAGAGTATAAAGAATATTCATTGAGATATGAACATTCGAAGTTGATTGTAATTGATGGTGGAAACGAGCGTTAGGTGCCTGATTACGTTAATTGTTGGTCTCGCCCCCAGACTAGGGATAGACTGCCGTAGATTTTAGCAAAATCGTTTCCCACTCACTCTCGCTCATCATTACTAATTACTGACGTCAAGGTTTACGTTGGTTAATTGAGACTGAAAATGGATCTCTCTCATATTCATCGCAACCCTCTCAAGCTGGAACATTTACACCGTTAACCAAATTTCGCCACCGCTCTGATTACAGGCGCGGGCAGCGGGATAGGGTTCGCTGTGGCCCAGCTGTGCCGCTCGCACGGCATGAACCTCATTCTCGTAGATATCCACGCCGATAACCTGACCCATGCCCATTCGATCCTGGGCGACACTCCGACGGCTAAGACGCTCACGCATATCATGGATGTCAGCTGGCTTCCTGGGAATATCTGTCGCGGAAAGTCGGAGAGATGTTTCCTGGTGGGGTGGATCTGTTAATGCTCAATGCAGGCGCGAACTTTAAGCCGAAAGTCCCGGGGATGCCCTGGGAGGATTCGGAGTATTTCCAAAAGGTTTGTGGTTTACCTTTTTTTTTTTATCCTTTGACATCACTACTCTTCAGTAGCGGATGTCCATTATGGGGGTGCTACTGCTAATCTGTATACACGCCCGTATATATGCATCCTAGACATTTTCCACCACCTTCATGGGTGTCGTAAATGTACTGTCTGTATTCCTCCCAGTGGTTACCGCCTCAGCCGACGAGCCGCGAGCCATCATAATTACCGGCTCAAAGCAAGGCATTACGAATCCGCCGGGAGGCAAAATCCAGCATACAACGCAAGTAAGTCTGCCGTGAAATCCATTGCGGAACACCTCAGTCACGATCTCCTCCCGAACAAGAACGTTTCTACACACCTCCTCATTCCCGGGTGGACGTACACTTCCATGGCGGGAAGCAGTGGTGTTTTGCCCGATACCCAGAAACCAAAGGGTGCATGGCTGCCTGAGCAGGTGGCAAGGTATATGTATGACAAGATGGGCAAGGGGGAATTTTATATCATTTGTCTCGACGACGAAGTCTCTGAGTCACTCGACCGGGCTAGAATGGCATGGGCAATGGAGGATGTTATGGAACGCCGGCCACCGCTGTCAAGGTGGAATGATATGTGGAAGGATGTCGCGGCAGAATGGATCGAGAAGGATTCGGCTTTGAGGAAGAAAGCCTGACGGTCAGGAGGAATTTTGTAGTTGAAACGGATGTTATCTTGTGAGTTTTTGCGACGTGATTTCGATGCTGGCATTTTTAATGAACTCCGGAGCAGGATATCTAGCATGAAAACGGGTGATGAAATATTTGTGAAAGTAAAAATGTTAAAAACATGGCTGTGTAAAATATGTGGACACCAAACAGAAACTCCCTTCCACCCATAAGAATTTGAGTGTGCAAAACCCAGAGTCAAGAACTTTACATTGGAAATATGCTGAGATGATCATCCCCTTTCTCTAACCGTTAATACAAGATCTGGGTTGTGGTCTCTCCAGTGCTGCTCCTACCCCTGTAACCCTTTTTGATAAAGGCTGAGCGGAATCAAATGGTCCTATTATAGTGACTTTCAAAGAAGCCAGAGTATAATCAGAAAATAAAATAAAACGATGCCAAGATATGTCGCAGGACAAAATCCAGCTTCTCAACTTCGGTTGTGCATATATTATCGTACAATAAAAGGCCAATAATCAAAAGTCGTTCCTGAGGGAAATATATTCATGGCCAACCGCTCACTTCGGAAGAGTATTCATGTATTTACGTGTTTCGTCGGAGGATAGAAGGGAGTGATATCTGGTGAGATGTTCGGAGGGAGGTTTAGGGAGGTTGCGCAAACGGGGGAAAATGGCGGAGATCGGAGATCGGTATTTGATTACAATCTAGAGTAAGAAGATATTAGAATGTAGCACAGATAGCGAATAATGCCTTTTATCGGAGGTGGAGAAATATGATGCTGCTATTCCCTCCAAGTTTCGAGCTTTCCCCGTGTTTTCGAGAGCTTTAAAAAATATCCCTTTTCTCTTTCTGCAGCGCAAACATGGATTGAAAAATAGCAAAAATATAGCAGCACCGTGAAATAGGCCATTTTAACCCCAGAACAGCGCCGGTTGACTTACTGAGGAATAAGCAGTTCGCTAAGACTGCTATGCAAGAATGCGACGGCGGCCTATCCGACAAAGATTTATACGTTAGCCAAAGCCGAATTCCACTGCAAAAGCCCAGGACTTCCCGGGCCATTTTCTGTTAGACAAAATCTTACCCCGAATACCACCACGCTTTTCACAACGGAGGCATTATCAGGAGATGTGATGTTGTGATAAACGGCAGAGAGGCCCGATTCCGGCTGACGCTTCTTTGCTGAGCCGGACTGTACGATGACGCGCTGCTTAGGAGCCATTCTGCGAGATGTATTGTTTATGGAAACAGATGAGGGGTTGCTTTTGGGCGGTAATATTATTGTTATACTGAGATAGCTGGGAGAAAACCTGTCATGTGGAGGGGCGAGTTGGTGATGATGGAGAAAAATCCTTGAAAGCTTCTTGTACACAACTGCGCCGTTGGTGTGTGTCGCGTGACGTAGTTTGACTATGGAGCTTCAAACCGATAGCTTCCAGAGTTAAATATAAGAAGAGAATAACAGCCTGCGTCCTGCACTTTGCTGGTTTCTTGTTTGTCAATTTACAGCTTCATACTTTCTAATGTTCCTTGCGTCTATTCTGAAACATCCTGAAATTTGACACGTCAGTTCATCTCCCTATTTTCCAGCTAACTCCAACGCCCTACTATGGCCAGCATAGATGATCTATTCAAGGTATTTGCACGCCCTGACGACTCAAAGCCAGTGTACTAACAAACTGAATAGAAGCCATTATTACCGTCTAAACGTAAATCCGAACCTTTGCGTGATGCCAGTACGTTTTCGCCAATGCCTCCCACCTGATCTTATAAGCATGCAAACAAACATGAGCGTCTAACTATTGAAACCGTTTCCCTTTAGGCGCACTGTATAAAAGCGCCAAAGTAGATGCCAACGGCGATGTGAGCAGTAGTCGGGCGGCTGCCGTAGAAGACGCTCCTGACGAGGATAATCAAGTTGGTCCTGAGCTCCCACCGGACTTCAACCCGGACAAGGATATCCTAGATGACGAGGAAGGGCGATTTTTTGGTGGTGGCATATCGCGCGACACGGCTGGCGCATTAGACTTTGTTGAAAAGCTAGATCAAGGAGATACCAGAGTGAGCACAGCGAAATTCTACCCTTCGTCCTTAATTTGTGAATTGCGCTCTTTGACAACAAGCTAATATCCACACTCCTGGCCGAATTAAAGCCGGAGAAAATCGACTCCGCGTGGCTACGACGATTGGCGCTGAACTTTGAGAAGAAGATATCTAAGAATGCAGAACTTCGCGCAAAGTTTGAAAATGAACCGCAAAAGTGAGTGTATTGGCTGTACTACTTCCACTCCATCACCTTGTGGGGCTAATATTCTAATGATATGTCACTTAGATTTATGGAGTCGGAAGCAGACCTTGATGCAGATATCAAGTCCCTTTCGATCCTGTCAGAACATCCAGACCTGTATGAAGAGTTTGCCAGCTTGGGCTGCGTCGGCTCTTTAGTTTCGCTATTGTCTCACGAAAACACGGATATAGCAATTGACGCGATCGAGATTCTAGGCGAATTGACTGATGAAGATGTCGAGGCCGAGCAGGAAGAGTGGGATGTTTTGGTCGCTGCTATGGTAAGGCCCATTTTAGGCTGCCAGGGAAGATACTTTTACTGACTTTTTGAAGGTGGATGCGGATGTCATCGCCCTCCTAAGTCAAAATCTTGCGAGGCTTGACGAGGGGAACGATGCGGACCGAGCTGGGGTTTATCACGTCATGAGTAGATTTTTAATAATCCTGAACATGAGCTTCGAGAAGCTAACACACATGCTACAGGCGTTCTTGAGAATTTCGCATCGCAACTACCCATCTCCGAAAAAATCGGCCAAGATCCAGATATGATACCATGGTTGAAAGGTCGAATACAGAAGAAAGAAACATCAGTGTCACAGAATAAGCAGTACGCCGCCGAGATTCTTGCAATCTTGGTTCAATCATCCGTCAAAAACAGGCAACGACTTCTTGAAAATAACCTGGTAGATGTTTTGTTGCAGCTTCTTAGCATGTACCGAAAGCTCGACCCTGAAAAGGATTCTGACGAAGAAGAATATGTGGAGAATCTTTTCAATTGCCTTACCTGTTTGGTAGATGAGGATGAAGGAAAAGCAAAATTTATCGACGCAGAGGGTGTCGAGCTAGCGCAGATTATGTTAAGAGAAGGCAAAATGAGCAAGCCAAGGGCGTTGCGCGTCCTTAGTCATGCCGTTGGCGGGAAAGGGGGTGCCTCCGTTTGTGAACGGCTTATCGAGGCGGCTTTATTGGGAACTATATTTGGGATGTTCATGAAAAACGTACGTATCCCATATTTATTATTTCTTCCATGTCTGATAAAACTAATCCCCGCACAGCAGGACCACCAATCGACAGAACACCTGCTGGGAATATTTTCTTCACTCCTGCGGCTGCTTCCTGGAGAGTCCTCCAGTCGGATACGGACGCTTGCAAAATTCATGGAAAAAGACTATGAGAAAATTAAGAAGCTGGTTAAACTGCGATGGGAATACGCGTCGAAAGTCTCGGAAGTTGATCAATTAATTCATCAGGAACGAAAATCTATGAGCTCGGAAGAGCAAGAACTCATGAGTCTTGAATGGCTCTCTCGACGCCTTGATGCAGGGCTCTTCTGTTTGCAGGTGTGAAGAACAATTTTCAAACTCTTTTGTAGATGGAGGTATCGCTAACAATAAGCAGACAATTGATGTCATCCTGGCGTGGTTGGTGGCCGAAGATGACGGAGCGAAGGCGAAGGTCAAATCTCTCCTTTCAGACCGTGATGAGGACTTGGCTATTGTAAAAACCACATTGCAGGGTATGTTAAATAAAGTGCCACTTCTACCAAACAGTTTCTCGCAGGAGCTAATGCCTCATTTTAGAACAACTGAACGGCCTAGATGAGACATCGACAGATGAACTAGACACGAGGGAAATGCTTGGGACACTACTACTATTCCTATGATGAAGGCTTATATATCTAGGTAGTTTACTAATTATTATTAAACGAATGTAAAATTGAATAGCTTATACCCATCCCATCTTGTGGGATGATAAATCTCCTGTATTCGTGTGGGAGGAGCTAGCTACATTATAGCCATACGGGAAGAACATAGGGTTAATGTTGGCCGTTACGGCCGTTGCGGTTAGCGATCCCACTAGATCACGTGACCCACCACTATATTATGCTCTTGTAGATAGATTATTATTATTATTATTCTTCAATTATAAATGTATACAGTCAGAGACTATGACATCTATCTGAGAACTTTTAGTTCTCAGGGTTTTTTCTATATCTATAAAGTTAACTATTATACATTCATTAATTTCAGATATATAAAATCAGAAAATTTCAGCTCAGAATATAAAAACTGTTTATAAATTACAGTATTTTAACATCTTCTAATACTTTGAAATTATTTAATAATATTATGATAAAAGAAAAGAGAACACAGTCTTAAAGATAGATATATTAAATAGATAGATAGAAAAGAATAGAAAGAAAAAAATAAAGTAAAAAAAGACTGTAATAAAATAAATTATTAAAAGATAGTATATAGCTATTTAAATAGATTATATCTGATTAATTTTCTTCTCTTCATATTCAGATATTTATGAATTTAGTTATTTTCTTACAGCTGTTTCAGTTTCTGATAGAAAGTCTATTAAGTATTTAATTTCTATCTCAGTTAAGAATAAAAATCTTATATTTAATTAATTTAGATTATACTTCTCTTTCAATCTAACTCTGAGACTATTATATAATATACAGTGTATTATAATATACTCAGAATTCTTATTTATACTATAGAATAAGTATTCTATTAAATTAAATCTATTAATAAATCTTTATATATAAGATTTAAAATAGTTATATTCTAGTTTCAGCTGTATTATAGATAAGAATATTTTCTTTTTATATTTAATTAAATAAGATTTTCATTTAAATTTTATTTTAAATCTTGAATAATATATACTCTTCTTTTATTTCTATTAGCTTTTTGTAAGAATAAGTGCTTACAGATAATTATTCAGATGTTTGCAGCTTAGCATGATATGTACTATTAACTACTAGAAGTATTCACAGTAGAAAGATAAAATGTAGAGATTAAATATATAATAGCATTCAAGCTGAGTTATAAATAATATTTATGAACTCTAGTCTATATAGTTATATGTAGTTAAGAGCTACTAACTCTATTGATTATATAAGAGATAGAAATAGAGATAAAGAATTCACAAGAAGTGAGACTTCTTATATACTTCTTTCTCTCTAAGGCTTCATTTATAAAGTCTTTCACTGAGTGACTTCATAGAATCAGCTCAGCACTGCAGTAATACTCACTAAAAACTCTTCATATTTATAAAAAATCTCAGTGAGAAAAAATCTCTTATTATTATAAAGAAAAAAAAGTCTGTCACTTAGTTTCTTATTCTATAAGATTCTTTATAATCTACAGATTCTTCTCTGACTATCACACAGATTCATCTTATATCTTTCATATAGAAGAGTTTCAGTTGACTCTTAATTATTTTCATAAGATTGTTGTATAATTATTATATAGATTCATTTTACAGATGAATTACTCTCTGTGAGATTACTCTGATTAAAGAGAACTATTTATAAGTTAATCTCTCACTCATTCTCATAAATCATTATTCTTTAATACTGTGAAATTGTGAGGAATTTTTCATTCTTTCATTAACTCTATAGAATTGTAGAATTAAGATATTCACAGTCTGTAATCACTCTTTATAATTATATAGAAAGATTCAGATCTGTGATTTATAATTACTTTTTATTTATTAGAGTAATCTGACTATTCTATGAGATTACTCATAGTGTAAGTAAATCTCTTTAGAGTAATATAAATATCTCAGATCTGTCTATAGAATCTCATCTTCTTTGCTCTTTTTCTATAACAGCTCTTATTTCTACAAACTATGAGTATTCTCATTTATTCATAAAGTATTTTCACTCAGATGATAGAGAGAAAGTGTTTCTGATAATATCTATATATTAATTTAAGAACTTCTCAAGAATAAAAATTTTTTCAATTTTAATATCTTTATAAATAATATCTGATCACTGTTAAGCTTCTTATAAGTGTTTTTATAACTTCTCTAATTACTTTTTACTAACTGATGAAGCAGAGATGTTATTACTCATAATAGTGTCTTTATCTTCTTCAGCTCTGTTACTGCATCTGATCTTCAGATCAGCAGCTAATCTTATATCTCTCTCAGATCAGTCTCTAACTTCAAGTAGTACAGTCTCTCTCTTTACTGTAAGTCTTCTCATAAGTAATTTCTTACAGATTCTAGCTAACAGTTCTTGTAAAGCTTCTGATTTTATCAGTATCTTCTACAGTCTTACAGATCTACAATCACTCTCTCTCTATTCACACAATCTCTGATCAGATATATGCAAATATGTCTAGATTCTCTATCAATAATTCTCACACTGCAGCACATTTCTGCAATTTTATTATCAATAAGAGATGAGTTCTCAGATACCTGTAAAATCTGAGTAATTAAGATAATGTGAATATTATGAATTTATAATGAGAGTTAATCTGAACAGATGAGTCTTCTCTTTATATCTTAATTATTTCTGAGCTGAATACTTCAGTATAACTGAGAAAGTGAATACAGCTTTGTAAGAGATATTTAATCATATATGTAGATAGTCAGTTCTTAAGACTCTGCTATAACTATATATACTCTGATGTTCAGCTTCTCTGAAGTCTGTGCATTTCTGATAATCTTCATATTAAATGTAATAATTATCTGTATTATAGATATGATACTTTCTGCTTCTTTGAAGAAAGAAATTGATAGTTATAAGAGAGTTAAATGTTACAGATATTAAGAATATAAGTGTGAATTTTCTTTGTTTTTTCTTTATTAATCTCTAAATTATGTTCACAGTTCTGTTTTTATTTTCTTGTTTTTTAGCTTTAATAAGAGTATGATTTCTTCTTCTCTTTGTATACACTGTGAACTGTTCATCTCAGTAGAAACTCATCATCTTATAGACTAGAGTTTATAAATAACAGTATTAATATCTTTATTACAATCAGATTCTTAGCAAAGACTGTATTATTCTGACTTATCAGAATTCATAGTATAAAAGTCATGTCTCAGCTTCTGCAGATGTCTTATCTACTCAGATAATTCTTAAGTAAACTTATTTATCTTATCAGAATATTCTTATCACTGAATCTTGAATCAGAGCTTATAATCTTACTTTTCTGAGTTAATAATCTCTTTGATCTGATATTCTCTTTCACTCTCTAGTATTTTATAAATAGAGTGATAAGTCACAGAGTTCTCTTCTAAGAATTTCTTATATTTACAGAGTAAAGAGATATGAAAAACATTGTATATCTGCAACTCAGATAACAGTTTTAATCTATAAAACTATAAATTAACTTTCTTTATAATCTTATAAGACTCTGTTTATAAGAGATTCAGCTTCTTACTAGATCTTTAAATGATGATGTTTTCTAGACTTAGTCAGACTCTATCATCTTTCTTAAAACTCTTTATAATATACTTAAAGTCATAGTATCTCTTCTGATACTCTTAAGTCTTTCTTAAGAATTCACAGACTTTCTTTCAGATCTTCTGAATTCTCTCAGCTCATTCACAGATATTATCACACTCTATAGTATACTCTCATAAGTTTATCAAGATCATCTGCAGATAAGTCTCAGTGAGTATCTCAAAGAGAGTTTTATCTATACTGACATGTTTTAAGTTGTTGTATATAAACATTATAAGTAATAATTAATATACTCAGTTATTCTGATTGTAATTAATAAAGCACTGCAGATACTGTTTTAATATACTCATTAGATATTCTATCTGATTATCTATCTGTTAATAAAAAGTCATGCTTAAATCTTATAAAATCTTCAGTATAATTATCAGATCAGATTAGAACTCTTCTATAAAGATTAATTCTCTGTTTGAGATAATATTCATAGATAATTCATGCAACTGAATCATATTGTAGATGAAGATATAAGTTAAATTCTTTAACTTTAAGTTCTTACAGATGAGTATAAAGTGTGTTATCTTGATAAAGTAATTCACTATTATCAGTACACTGTCAAAGCAGGCATTATATATGTTCTTGCTTTCAGAGAGACTCATAAGAGTATTTATTTCTAGCTATTTTCAAGGTTTCTATGAAATGAGTAGAGAAGTAAGTTCTTTATATAGTCTGAATCACACTATCTGTGAACTCTGACAAATAATACAAGAATTTACTATCTTCTTTATAAGTTCTCATATCTTCAGTCAGAAGTATTTTCTTATAAGCAACTCATGAGTTTTAGTATCTATAAAATGACTTACTAGAGAAGAGTCATGATACCTTTTAATAAGTTCTATATATAGAAACTTATTCACAGATATATAAATTCAGTTCTCTCTTTATAAGAGATTATTTAAGTCTCTTCAATTCTTTATTTCTGTAGAATTAATCCCTGCTGTAAGTAGTTTCTGAATATACTGAGTATATTTATTCTTCAGTTGCAGTTCAGACAATCTGAATAGAAGATCTTATAAAGACTTATACTCTGTTTCTTCTTATATCAGGTCTTCTGCAGCACTTCTCAAAGTCTACAAACTCTTCAGATTATAGATACTCTCTTCAAGAATTCTTGTAAAGATTCTCAGAGTGTTGACTCTCAGTGTTATAGAGAGTAGTTATACAGACTTCTTTTCTCTCTTCTCTCTCTTCTCTTACAGAGAATTAAGAGACTCTTCAGTCAATCTCTTTATAACACTCAGTTCAAGTATTCTGTAAAGCTTTTCTCTCTTCTCTAGTCTCTCTGTATCTATTATTCTGATCTTCTTAATATAGTCTAATCTGTGAGAGAGTCTGTTCACTGAGTTCTTAATTTCCTTAATATATTCTATCTTGAATCAGAACTCACTCAATCTCTGAGTTCAGTGAATCTATTACTGTGAGAGTTTCTTGATTAAAGTAAACTATTATAAGCTGTTATAATCAGTTCTAACAGTAATTACTGTTACAAGACTCTCAAAGTAGTGATATCAGTGATGAAAGAATTTCACTATTGTAAGAAGCTTCTGATTATAAATATCATAGTTAATCTTTATAAGTTATATCTTCTGTAAGAAAAAGATCACTGAAACTTAGTTCTCATTTAACTGTAGTTATGAGACTATTTCTGAAATTGTAAAGAAGAAGATATCTGTCTTTAATCTGATTAAGAGTAAGAGATTAAAGTGAAACAGTATCACTGTATTTATAAATATCTGTTTCAATCTTACAAAGACTCTGTAAGCTTCTAAGATAAGAAAGTTCTCACAACTCTTTCTTCTCAATAATCTTTTTATTCTCTGTTTATAGAATGACTTCTTCTTATTTTCATTCTTCAGTATGTCTGTAAGAGTCAAGAAGATTCTTATGAATGCAAAGATAAATCATCTATAGAAATTCACAAAGCTTACAAAGATCTGAATCTTATAAATACTAGTTAGCTTCAGTTATGATAGAATAGTCTCAATCTGTGAAGATTTCATCTGAATATCATCTGCAGTGATTACATATTCTAGAAAATTAATTTGATAAGCACTGAAGTTGTACTTTATAAGCTTAATATACAGTTCTGTCTCATCTAAGACTTTTATCACACTTCATATATACTCAGTGTGTTCTTTCTTCTTCACAGAGTACATTATCACATCATTCAGATATATTATTATGAAGACATTCAGAAATGTATGAAGTATTTTATTTATAAAAGACTGAAATACTGTAGAAATATTAATCAGATCAAAAGACATCACTAGATATTTAAACAATCTCAGTGCAGTTTTAAAGACAGTCTTTTATTCATTCTCAGATTATATTCATAGCTGTGTATATATATTAATCATATTCAGTTATGTGAATATGATAGCTCTTATAAGATGATTAATCACATTCTTAATCAGAGATAGAGAGTAGTAACTCTTTATTATCTTGAAGTTCAGATTACAGTAGTCTATACATAATCTGAGATCTTTATTCTTGTTCTTCATGAATATTACAGAGACTCTCACAGAGATCTGTGAAGATCAGATAAAGTCATTCTTCAGATTCTTCTTTATATAGATCTGCAAGATCTCTGTCTTATAATAAGAGAGCTTATAGATTAATTTTCAGAAGAGTTTCTACTCTTCTATAAAATCTATTATCAGATTCTTCTCATAGTGAGAAGAAAGCTCAGCTGTCTTTACTGAGCTGAATATCTCTATAAGATCTCAGTATTTCTCTGATATCTGAAACTCAGTTTTCATGACTGCAAGATTCTCAGACATTTATAAAGTTATTATATAGATGAACTTGTCTTCTCTAATTAACTCTACAGTATTAACTGATTCTATCTTTATAAGTGAGTCTATCAACACTGATCAGAAGTATAAAGCTGACTTATAAACAGCTATATGTGAATTGTGTCTTTGAAGCTATACAAGTCTTAAGTATATATTATCTATGATATTCATAATAATTACAGTTTCTGCAAATCTTCTTCAGATTTCAGAGAGATCTTGTAATTCAAAGATAGCTCTTATAAGTCTCTCAGCTCTCAGATCTGAGTTCTCACACTCTGCTTATTATAAGAGCAGATTCTCAGTTTTCATTATTCAGTTCATTCACTTCACAAGTTTTAGAAACACTACAGTGACCTGAGATTCTGAGTTTATTAATACTTTTCATACTTATGAGACAGTAGTACTGCAGTGTGATCTCTCTCTGTAAGTAAGTATTTTCATCAGAAGAGTAACAGATTCAGATATCAGTTTCAAGACTCTTAAGAAGACTGTTACTGACTCTGTTTATAACTTCTCAAATTTCTATTTTAGTTTATTCAGACAGTTTGTATGAAGATGTTCTAATTTAGAATAGATAAAATAGAGTCTCTTTTTCTTAGTCTCTCTATTATACACTCTGTTTACAGAAGTGTATAAAGCTCTCTCTTTCTACTCAGCAGTCAGATATAAATCTCTCTATATCTTATTATCTTTTTCTGATAAATCTGTTCTCTGTTGTTCTAATTCTTACAGAGTCAGTTGATAATTCACTCTTCACAGATCTGTGACTCTCACAGTGATCTGTAAGTGATGAATGAGAGTCATCAGTTTCTTCAGAGTCAAGAACTTAGAGTCTTACTCAATGAGCTTATTCTGCATATCTTTATTCAGCTTCTTTATAAATATTATCATTCAGATCTTGTTTCAGGGCTCTGTTTTCACAGACTCTAATTCATATTATAATTTTATAAAATATAATGAATAGTCTTCATCAGATTTCTCACCTCTTTTTCTAATATTGATGATTACAGCTCAGATGTTCTCTGTTAAGCTTATAAAGTCTTTCAACTTATTCTCTAGATAGATCTTGAGAATAGATTAGTAGAATCTCTTATAATCATTCTCTAGATAATTCAGTCAGTTCTTGACTTCAGTGTAGTAGAGATCTGTTATTACATAGATAACAGCTTCTTCATCTTTTATATTACACAGTCAGGCTTGTAAGTCAATTTCAAATACAAACTTGTAAAAGCTTTTATAGATTGTGATTCAATAAGTAATCTTAAGTGATTACAGCTTAAGAAAGTTTCTTTTCAGTTTATAGATATTTCTGAAGATTATGTCTAGAGACTTAGTTTAAGACTGTTTACAGACAGTAAGCATTTCTTATAGAAAAATAGCTTGATTCTGCAGAAGATACTTAAGAATGTTCTTCACTAAGATTAATTTATTTATGAGTTCAGAGAGTTTCTCTGTCACAGATATAGAGAATAATATTCTATAAGTGATTAATAAGTTCTCTAAGACTTCTTTTATAAAGATTATTCATGATTTAGATGACTGCTTCTAAGTGTCTGCAGTAGAGTTCACAGAGATTGAAGTATACAAGTTTCTAATTCTTTCAGTTATAATAGACAGTTGCTGGCTGACTGAGCTTGAAATGTAAGAATAAGTGCTCACAGGCAATTATTCAGATATTTGCAGCTTGACATGATATATACTGTTAACTACTAGAAGTATTCACAGTAGAAAGATAAAATGTAGAGATTAAATGTATAATAGCATTTAAGCTGAGTTGTGAATAGTATTCATGAACTTCAGTCTATATAGTTTTGTATAGTCAAGGGCTGCTAACTCTATTGATTATGTGAGAGATAGGAATAGGGGTAAAGAATCCGTGAGAAGCGGGATTTCTTACACTTTTATTTTACTTATCTAAATAAGATTCTTTTATCTTTCTCTTTATAAAAGATTAGAATATAATTTTTTGAATAGATCTGCTTAATTCTACACTCTTTTTTACAGCTGAATCAGTCAATTCATTATTATGAATATATTTATATAAGTAGAAACTCAGTGTAGATAAATAATCAGCTTTGATATTCTTCTCTTTTAAATTTTTAAAACAGAGTTTAAAATCAGTTTAAGATTTATTTAATTATTATAAATCTGACT
>NW_003101674.1:1534371-1554649 GCF_000003855.2 Blastomyces gilchristii SLH14081
TTCATAAATCAGAATAGAGTCTTCTATATTTATTGTAGAAATTCTCTTCAATACTGTTCATATTCTTTCTCTTTAGATAGTTTACTTATTTATAAGTTTATAAGAGATTCAAGCTTTTCTCTTCAGAGAGATATCTTCTCATGATCAACTTGTTCAATATTTAAAGAAGAAAATTAATCTTTAATCAGTGAGTATAGTCTGTATAGTTAAGAAGATATTTTCTTTGAAGAATTATTTTCATTTCAATCAAGAAATCTATTTCAATCTAGTTCATTTTCAGAGTTAATTAATGAAAATGAAGAAGAGACTCTTTCTCTGATTATATGATTTGAGCTCATCTTTATAACTCTCAGAGCATAGTTTATACAGGCCTTTTCAAATCTAATAGCAGAAGAGAGAATTAAAGTCTTGTAGATAGATCTATTAGTACAATCTTTAACTATTCTACAGGTTATAGTCTGAATGACACATTTTTCTTTTTAGAATGTTATATCAACATTTTTAACAAGAATAGTTCATCTTTTTTGAAAAGACTCTTACTTTTAATTAGAGATATTTCATTTTCCCTGAATTCACTAATCAGTAGATTTATATACTTTTAACTTTTACAAAGTATATTCTCTATTATAAAGAATATCACTCATTTTTTTTAATATATTCACAAGAAGCAGAGCTGTCTTGATATAAGTGATACATCTATTACTTCAGAGTTCAGCTCAAGGCTCAGAATCACTCACTCTACTAGATAACTCATTGATAAAATAATTACTTATTATAAGAAGGTTTCTGAGTTGTAAGATAAGACTGAGATCAGTTTTCATCAGACTATGAAATTTAATACTGAAATAACAGAAAAGCTTCAGAATAAAGAAAAGCAGAGTTAATATTTATCTACAGAATCTGTTTATTTCAACTCAATAAATTCTTCATTATTTCTCACCTCTGAAATACTGACTTTTAATGATGATCTGAATCAATCTATCTATTACACTGCGGGCAATCTTATAAATTATAAATCTTATATAAATAATACTTTGAAACTAAATGACTGCAGCTGATATTATATAATGTCTTACTATATCTATCTCTATATAAAGAGATACTATGAGAAATAAGTTGTGAAAATATCAGAAGAAAGTTAAATATACTCTAAATATTAAATCAGTAATTATATTTAACAGCTCTAATTATAAAGTCTGATATATTAATATATTAATTAATACAGAAGTTATTAATGAAATTAACATTCTATTAAGAACTCAATAAGAATTCTCTTTTACATATTCTATTAATTCTGAGAAGTGAAAGATTTATTTCAAGTCTCTATATAGATATATACTGTCAACTCTTACTAAAAACATTTAAATTACTATTGAAATCTTAGAAGCTGATAATACTTCAGCTCTATAAAATAAGATTAATATTAAATATATAATATCACTGACTGAAGAACATGTTAATATCTTCAAGAAATTGATAAAATTATAAGTTAAGAATGATAATTATCTTACTTTTCAGAGACATTTTTACTATTTTATTATTTATCACAAAGAGCTCTGTTAGAGTACTGAAGATATATATCATGATCTTTTTCTTAACAATCTATAAGATTATTAAAGACTGTTTATTAAGATACATCTGAATAAGTTTTTCTTCACTGATTAAGAACTCATTATTAATATTAATATTAATAATTTAATAAAGTAACTGATCAACTATATATTCAAGAAGATTATTATCAAGTAGAAAAAGCAGTCTCAGACTGCTTCTGTGACTGTGAGAAAGAATAAGAATAAAAATAAAAATAAAAACATAGCTGTATGAAAGTACACTCACTGTAAAAGATATGAATATACTGTTAATAGATATTTCATCTTACACTCTGATAAAAGAAAAAAGAAGATGAATAAGAAGAATGATGATAAAAAGAAAGAGAAGAAAACTGACTTAATAAGTTCTCAATCAGCAGTAAATGCAGTAATGATAAAGATTGAGTTCTATTTCTCTTTCACAGTCACTGAAAAACTATTCTCTAGATCTTGATATTTAAATACATATATAAGTCTGAATATTACAGATAAGCTTCATTCTTTTTTAAATATTAAATCTTTTAATAGTAACATCTCTGTCAATTCTGTAATAGAGAGAACTGAGTTTATCAAGAAGATTGAAACTATTATCTTGAAGATTAAGAGTGATAATATTAACTTACAGAATATTCATTATATTTCTAATATTATAGTTAACCTGCCCTCATTTACAAAGCTTGAAGATCAGGGATTTCAATTTACATTATCTTTCACTATTTTCTTATTTTTCATTTACAGAGCTCTGAATGATATCATTTTTTATACAGTTCAGACTGCTCAGAATAACACATATAAGATCACTGAATAAGAGTTCAGTGAGAATTCTAATTTTTTGAGTAAGACAGTCAAGTATATTATAATATCTCATGAATATAATTTTGACTGAAAAGTTGTTCTTTCTATAACTGCTGCTACTACTGTTAATAAAAATCATTCTGCAGTTATGAATATAGACCTTAAGAATACAAAGATATGAAAGACTCTTTTGAACTGATACTATAATCTCAGTCATATTCATGCTGATGCTATAATTACTATAGCTAAGAATTCTTATACTGAAGTCACAATTAAAGATTCTAGAACTAAGTTGTTTTATAAAGAATATATCAAGACAGGTATAATATGAGATTATTCAAAGACACTGATATATAGATTTATTTAACTCATTGAGAAGGTTTATATAAATCTTATAAGCAGTAGATGTACATTGAAAGATTTCTCTGACTATCTCTTAGAGTTTTATCAGAAAATTAAATACTGAATACTTATCATCTGTGATGTAACTTATTATTATTAAGTATATTTTTTAAAGTTCAAGAATAAGACAGATTAGAGCTGCTCTTTTAAAAGATAATCTCTTTAAGAAGTTCTGAGCAGATGTTCTGAAGACAGTTATTATAATAATTAATAATACTCTTACATCTATAGTTCTTTACAACTTGAAATTTTAGTCTTCTATTACAGAGACTTCTGAGATTTCAAGTTCATATAAGATTTCTAAATATGCACTTACAAACATCTCACTGAATGTGAGACATTTTCATTAATTAAGTGTAAAGATTTTTATTCACTTATATGAATCTAAGAAGCCTGTGAATAAGCTTTCTTTATATGCTGATTTCTATCATATCATTGAATTCAGTGACACATTAATCTATTATCTATAAAATTCTGAATCTGATAAGATTATTATCAGTAGTGATGTGAGATTTCTGATCACTGAAAAATCAGAACCAGCTATATCTATGACACTCACTAATCAGATTACTAAACTGAAACCTGATATTCATCTGATTAATGATGAAGATACTTCTGACATTGATAATCTGAATTCTACACAATTATGACCCGCGAAATCACTGACTATATGTACTTCAAGCTCTGTTACAGATGGACTGGCCGCTGGGATTATGAATTTCACATTTGGTCTCATTTGATCTGATCTCATACATTTCTTGATGTGAATCCCGCTGGGACTAGTCATTAAAACAACATGTAAAGTGACTATATATAGACTGGCCGCCGGGACCATGAATTTCATGTTTGGTTCCATTTGGTCTGATCTCATACATTTCTTGGCGTGAATCCTGCTGGGACTAGTCATCAAAAAAACATGCAAAGTGACTATATATCAGATCTTAAAATGAAATCATGACTTGAAAAAAATGAGAAAGTGGTCCCATTTGGTCCCATTTAGTCCCATTCTTGATATAAAGTTACTATTTTTAGACATTTTAAGGTTATTTTTAGACTATTTTTAATTTTTAAAAAAGTAACGCTTTTTGGTAATGCTCAAATGAGATTTAAAGTCATTTAAAGCAATAAAAATAATTTAAATTGAGAAGTGGAAATCATGATCTCATTTGAAAAATGTGATAAGAGTAGACAGTAAGTCTCACTGAGACAGTATGAAACTACTATTTAATGTTAAAACTGTGTAATGGGATCAGTTGAATTGGTAATGAGACTATCAAAAAATCTGGTCCTGGTCTCAGACACGGTCACACGGTCAGTCTAACTATATATGAGATCTTAAAATAAAACCATGACTTGAAACAAATGAGAAAGTGGTCTCATTTGATCTCATTTAGTCCTATTCTTGGCATAAAGTTACTATTTTTAAACATTTTAAGGTTTTTTTTAGACTATTTTTAATTTTTTAAAAAGTAACACTTTTTAGTAATGCTCAAATGAGATTTAAAGTCATTTAAAGCAATAAAAATAATTTAAATTGAGAAGTGGAAATCATGATCTCATTTGAAAAATGTGACAAGACTAGACAGTAAGTCTCACTGAAACAGTATGAGACTACTATCTAATGTTAAAACTGTGTAATAAAATCAGTCGAATTGGTAATGAAACTATCAAAAAATCTGGTCCTGATCTCAGACACGGTCACACGGTCAGTCTAGTTACAGATAATCTTCTGAAATTCTATAAGAATGTCATATCTCAGTCAGAAGAGATAGAAGATTATTGAAAGAAGTTTATACAATACAAGATTACTGATCTGAAGAGATATAATATATGAAGTTTAATCTTCAGATCTGATATTCTGAAGAGTGAATCAATCACTTCAGACTGTTAAGTGTTTCTTGAGAAAGATAGGCTCACAGATCTGAATACTGATTCTGATAATATTCTTAGAAAATCATATTGAATGATTTGTAATAACTAATATAAGAAGAGTTCTAGAGAAGAGATCTATACTTCTGTTATCACAGATACTGTTAATTATATTCTTTTTATCATAGTAGTACTACACAGTTAAACACTTTATTAAGTGAATATAGTGATGATATATCTGTATAAGTGTCTTGCTAAGAAGGTCTATATAAGATAACTCACTGAATTTGAGACAGATTCACTGAAAATGCTTGTCTATATAATTGAGAGTAGTTTATACAGTCTGAACTCTGTCATGAAGATCTGATATAATTTCTTAACAGCTCTGTTAAGTGATCTTGAATTTGTAATCAGTGTCTATGATTCAGCACTCTGATATTATACATTCAGATATCATCTCTATATGATAATCTATGTTCACAATCTTAACATTATATCTGAAGTTGCTGAGAATGCTGATTGACTAGTGAGTATACTTAGTGAGAAATTGAAAGTCAAGAATCTACACTAATTAACTAAGTATTTAAGTATGAAAGTCAATTATTCTGACAGAGGAATTGATTTGACACATTGTCAATATATTAAATGTCTTATTAAAGATTTCTATCTTGATAATACTGTTGTTGTTAAAACATTGATGAAGAATGAATTCTACATTGATAATTTCTCAATATCTGAGAAAGAGACTGATTTCACAATTCAGTGATATTAATATAATGTGAGCTGCTTGCAATATCTTGCAGTTAAAACACATTCTGATATCACTCACACTGCCATGCTACTCACTCAACAGAACATTGATTCAACATCTTAATATTGAAAGACTCTGTTACATGTTATACATTCTTTGAAAGACACAATGAATTTGAGCATTTTCTACAGACGCGGCTCATATGAGAGGTCCGTTTTCACTGATTCTTTCATTCTCACTGATTCTTCCGTTCTCACTGATTCGTCCGTTCTCACTGATTCTTCTCTTCTCACTGATTCTTCCGTTCTCACTGATTCATTCATTTTCATCAATTCTTCTTTTCCCTCTGATTTCCCTGATGATTTCTACTTACTCTTAGACTGACCGCTGAGACTATGAATTTTATGTTTAATTTCATTTGATCTGATCTCATACATTTCTTGATGTGAATCCCGCTGAGACTAATCATTAAAAAAACATGCAAAGTGACAATATATCAAATCTCAAAATAAGATCATGACTTAGAAAAAATAAGAAAGTGATCTCATTTGATCTCATTTAGTCTCATTCTTAGCATAAAGTTACTATTTTTAGACATTTGAATTTTTTTTTTAGCCTATTTTTAATTTTTTAAAAAGTAGCACTTTTTGATAATACTCAAATATGATTTAAAGTCATTTAAAGCAATAAAAATAATTTAAATTGAGAAGTGAAAATCATGATCTCATTTGAAAAATGTGACAAGAGTAGACAGTAAGTCTTACTGAAACAGTATGAAACTACTATATAATCTTAAAATTATGTAATGAGATCAGTTGAATTGATAATAAGACTATCAAATATTCTGATCCTGGTCTCAGACATGGTTACACGGTCAGTCTACTTACTCTTCAACTACTCGGATTCCGATTGAGCAGGCCTCTTGAATAATGATAGAAAATTGACATTCAGCTATGTTTTTAAGTATACAGACAGCTCAATTTCATAGCATTCAGTAAAGCAATCTTGTGTATCTCTACATTTCAATGAGACTGAATATATGACTCTTGATAAGACAGTCTGTGAAGTAACATGAATTCAAAATCTCATGATTGAGCTTAGCTTCATTATCACATCTTTGATACAGATTCTTAATAATAATAAGAGTGTCATAGATCTTATAAAGATGACAGCTATTACAGTCTGAAATAAGTATATTAATATACATTTTCATTTTTCACATTGACAGTTGAATCAGAGAATCATCAATTTGAAATATATTCTTACTACTTAGATGATAGTGAATAAGGTCACTAAATCTCTAAACACTGTGATATTTATAAAATTCATGATTTTACTAGGTCTTACAGGCAGAAAAGCTAGAAATGCTTAATTTTACATTTGTATTCAGTTTTGACAGACTATCTTGATGAATTGAGCGTTTTTATATATAATTCTTGTTATCTTGAGAGAGAGTGTTGACTGTTACAGCTGTTACAGTTAGCTATTTCACTAGATCACGTGACTCATCACTATATTATACTCTTGTAGATAGATTTATCTAAACTGACCGCTGAGACCATGAATTTCACATTTGATTTCATTTGATCTGATCTCATACATTTCTTGATGTGAGTCTCACCAGGACCAAGTCTCAAAAAAATCTGAAAATGAATCATTTCTGAGAGAAATGATGTGAAAAATAATCTGATTTAATTCAAGAACAGTGAAATGAGAGTAATTTCTCAGAATAAACTATGAAAGATAATCATTCTTTCAAAATCAGAATGAGACTGAGACTGAAGATCAAATTCAGTCTCATTCAGTTCATTCAGTGATTGCTTATATAATCAGAATTTGATAATGATTATTGATAATACTCATGAAATAACTAAATATATTCTTGTGCAAGTTTATTCTTTACTTTCTTATGAAAACTACACTTCTCTGATATACTGTGATCAGAGGTATTAAACTGTCTGATAATTCTATGTTTTACAATCATGAGTTTCTTGATTATTTCTTCTTATAATTGTTCTTAGTGATAGTGATAAATATCTTAGCTTGAGTTGAACTTTCACTTCATTCTCACCTCTGTCAATGAAATTGTCAGAATATCACATATCATCAGTGTAACAGTTGAATATATACTCTTAATAATTTTTCATAACTCTAGAATTGATTTAATATGTAAATTTGTTGAATTATCTTGAAGATAGTGATCAAATTCAGTTTTACAAGTATGTAGTTTTGCCTGATTTTCAGTTGTAATTAATGTATGTAAGTTCTGTTTCAAAGTTAGTATTATAGTTCTATGTGATATGAAGTGTTATCAAAGATTGTTACTTACTAGAGAATTGTATTTCACTGTCTTCACATCTCTAATATCTGCTCATTCAAATCTGTGATAGTTGACATTGTAGTAGTCTCAGGCTAATTTGACATATGAGTCTTATTTCTTCTCTGTTCAATCTTAAGAAGTGTAGATGTTAACTCAATGAGAGAGATCTAGTAGAGCTGCTAGAGCATAGTACTCTGTAAAAGATTGTTCAGTTTTACTGTAGTAATATGCCAGTTTATTTCTTACAGTAATAATAGCCTGTGCTATAGCATTATCTCAGACTGAATTTCTTTTTAAGTGATTCAACTGCTTCTCAAGATGAGTAAATAAACTGTTATACACTCATCAGACTGACTGCAGCATTGGTGTATAAGTGATTGAGACTGTTATTATTATTATTATTCTTCAATTATAGATGTAAACAGTCAGAGACTATGACATCTATCTGAGAACTTTTAGTTCTCGGGGTTTTTCCTATATCTGTAAAGTTAACTATTATACATTCATCAATTTCAGATATACAAAATCAGAAAATTCCAGCTGAGAATACTAAAACTGTTTACAAATTGCAGTGTTTTAACATCTTCTGATACTTTGAAATCATTTGACAATATCATCACAAAGGAAAAGAGATCACAGTCTTAAATATAGACACATTAAATAGATAGATAGAAAGAAATTGAAAGAAAAAGATAAAGTAAAGAGAGACTGTAATAAAACAAATTATTAAAAGATAGTATATAGCTGTTTTAACAGACTATATCTGATTGATTTTCTTCTCTTCATATTCAGATATTTCTGAATTTAGTCATTTTCTTGTAGCTGCTTGAGTTTCTGATAGAAAGTCTATTAAGTATTTAATTCCTGTCTCAGTTGAGAATAAGAATCTCATATTTAATTGATTTAAATCATACTTCTCTTTCAATCTGACTCTGAGACTATTGTATAATGCACAGTGCACTACAATATACTCAGAATTCTCATTTACATTGCAGAATGAGCATTCTATTGAGTTAAATCTATCATTAAATCTTTGTATATAAGATTTGAAATAGCCATGTCCTAGTTTCAGCTGTATTATAGATGAGAATATTTTCTTTTTACATTTAATTGAACAAGATTTTCACTTGAGTTTTATTTCAAATATTAAATAATGTGTACTCTTCTTTTATTTCTGCCAGTCTTTATTTCACTTATCTAAACAAGATTCTTTTATTTTTCTCTTTATAAAAGATCAGGACACAATTTTTTGAATAGATCTCCTTAATTCTGCACTCTTTTTTACAGCTGAATCAGCCAATTCATTATCATGAATATTCATATAAGCAGAAACTCAGTGTAGATGAATTATCAGCTTTAATATTCTTCTCTTTTGAATTTTCAAAACAGAGTTTAAGATCAGTTCAAGATTCATTTGATCAGTATAAATCTGACTATTTCTAAGTCTTTTTAAAGCAGCTTGACTATCAGAGAATTTTCATATCTCTTTCAAACTATTTTCTCTTTTATAAGATTTTATTTCAATGAGTTTAAAAGCTTTCACTATTACAAATAGTTCAGCATCAAAGACTTCAGATTCACAGCCTAAATTTCAGAAATCTGAGATAAAATTAATATTATCTTCAGTATAAGCAATGTCTGTGTCTAATCTACTCAAATTCTCATTTTTCAAGTCATCTGAATAAATCAGAATAGAGTCTTTTATATTAATTGTAGAAATTCTCTTCAAATACTATTCATATTCTTTCTCTTTAGATAGTTCACTTATTTGTAAGTTTATAAGAGATTCAAGCTTTTCTCTTCAGAGAGATAACTTCTCATGATCAACTTTTTCAACATTTAAAGAAGAAAATTGATTTTTAATCAGAGACTATAGTCTGTACAGTTGAGAAAACATTTTCTTTAAAGAATTATTTTCATTTTAATCAAGAAATCTATTTCAATCCAGTTGATTTTCAGAGTTAATTGATGAAAATGAAGAAGAGACTCTTTCTCTGATTATATGATTTAAGCTCATCTTTATAACTCTCAGAGCATAGTTCATACAGGTCTTTTCAAATCTAATAGCAGGAGAGGGAATTGAAGCTTCAATTTTCATTACTTTAATAGAAGATGATTTGAATGCTCTCAGAATTCTTCTCAAGACTCTGTTTTACAGACTTTGAAAGAGTTCAGTGAAATTCTCTTGATTATTTCATCAAACTTGAACTTCATAATCAGCTACTGATGTAATACAGGCTATATATAACTGTCTCATAGCCTGGAAGAATAGACCTCTCTCTGTATTTGATAGTCTGATTATGTTGTTCAATAGTCTTTCTGTCTTAACAGTTCTTTGTTGAATATGATATTTAAAATTCAACTTGAAGTTTAATTATACTTCTAATTATTTGATATTTACACTGGGTTTAATCTCTCTATTTAAAAGAGTTAGAGATAGTTCTTTCTCATTGAATCTAGAAAAGAAATGAATTAACTCAGTTTTATTCATATTAAATTAAATTTGATTGATATCTGCTCTAATAAAGATTTTCTTTACAGCTTGTTCAATCACTTTTAAATTCTCTTTAATAGTTTTTGAGCTGTAGACTAGATCAATATTATTCACATAACTCAGAGATTGCACTATTCTCATATTTCTATTTTTGAATAGATATGCAGTGTGTATTGCAAATAAAATAAATAAGATTGTAGATTCTTGTGATACTTCTATTTTTATCTCAGTCTTGTCTTATTTCATTTCATCAAAGAAAAGTTGTATAATTCTTTTAGATATAAAACAGTTAACTCATTTTATTAGAGAAAGTGACAGTTTTAACATCTTCAAAGTCTGAATTAACTTTGACTTTGAAATATGATCAAATGCTTCTTTTATATCAATAAAAGCTGCAGTTGAGACCAGATCTTCATACTTTGCTATTTGAATATCATGAATAACTGAGAGAATAGTGTCAATTGTAGAACACTGTTTTCGATCTCTTATTTATTCACTGAATAAAAGAGAATTACTGATAGAGCTTATAAAAGATAGTTAAGTAGCTATTATTTTTAATAAAACCTTTTCTAGACAGTTTAATAGAGATATTACTCTATATAATTTGAGAATTGAAGTTTTTCTATTAGATTTTATAAGAATCACTTCAGTGACTTCTCTTCAGCATTCAGAATAATATTCATTTTTCAAGAGATTAAAAAAGAGCTCAAAATATTCATTCTTTAAGTAGAAGTATATATTTTGAATAATTAAGTGATTAATTGAATCAGGCTCTGCAGCAGTTTTAACTGAACTTGAGAAGATAGCTGACTCTAATTCATCTTGAGTAAGATCAGATCATTCCCAGTCATTTTCATCAATATAGTTGAGAAGTGACATATTCTCTTTCTCTGAATCTGAATCTGATAAGTTTTGAAAGAGAGTTCTTATAAAAGCTTGATATTTTTTCTCAAAAGAGTTTGCTGTATATGATTCATTCTGAAACTCATATTCTAAGGTTGAAAGTTTTACTACACTTCTTATTTTAGTATTGTTAAAAGCTTTAAAAACTTTCTGTTCTTATGCTTCTTCAAGAAATTTATTTCAGCAGTCTGTTTTAGCTCTTTTAATATCTGAAAAATATTCATTTCTGACAGCTTTGAACTCTTTATCAGAAATTATATCATTCTTTCAATCTCTTCTAGCAGTAGTCAATTATTTTCTTTTAGATATGATATTCTCATTCTATTAAGATTTTGAATACTCAGAAGACTTTCTCTTTGAAATATTATCTTTAACACTTGCTAGAATAATAGATATAATGAGCTTCACTCTATTCTCAAGCATTTCATTTGAGATATCATGACCAGGATTTCAATATAGCTCACTCTGTCTTTCAGATTTTAACAGTTTTATACTTTCTTCAACTGTCTTTCAGTCAGCTTTTTCAAAGTTAAACTGATTAGAGAGAAGAGAATTTTCACTCATTTATTTCTCACTCAGTTCAATATCAAATTGAATAATCTCATGATCTGATTCTGATGTCTCATTTGAATTAATAAATCAGTTTATAAGTCTTTTTTTCATCAGATTTTGTGATATAAAGATTAGATTTATAATAGATTTCTGTTTCATATCTTTTCTAAAGAATGTTTATTAATCAGACTTGTTAACTAAATCTATTGAATGCTTAAAGATTCATTCAATCAGATTATCAGCTCTTACTACTCTTTTACATTCTGAATTTCATCAGAAATGATGTGTATTGAAATCTTCTATAATTATAGAGTTTCTTGATAAAGTTATGTTCAGAAACTCTCTATTAATTGTTCAGATATTATTATTTTTCTTCAATGACTTTTCATTATAGATATTTATGAGCTGTATAGTATCAAAGTTATTCTCTTTATATATAATATCATCGACCAGAATATCAGGGTCAGACATGATATTAAATCTTAGATTAAATTAATATCTTGATCTCTTTCTTTCATAGATCACTACTCTTGACTTTATCTCAGACTTTTAAGATATAAAGCAGTAGTAGCTTAAATGAGAAATGATATATTTTTACTCAGCATTAAAATTCAGCTTCTAAAGCAGTATAAAATCAACTTTTTATTCAAATGCAATTTGAAAATAAGAATAAATATAATTTGAGTTTCTATTCACATTATTTTGAATAAATGTGATTTTTGAAGATTTTTTAAACTTTTCTTATTATTTTTATTGTATATTCATACTAAAAGAGAGTAGAGTAGAATCTAATCACTATTATCAGATAGTAGATTATAACTATTCTGAAAAGTAGAAATCTTAACTGCTTGCATTATATCTAGTTTATCATCAGAGTTATTTCTCAATTCTCTAATCTTAAGAGAAGTTTGAGAATTCAAATTCTGTTTACATTTAGCTGAAGAATTGAAGTTTGAAGATTTAGATAGTTAAGAGTTTCTTCTTTTTAAGCTTGCAGTTGTGAGTTTACTGACTTAACTATTCTCTTCAGTTCTAGATTTGATTTGAGCTTCATCTTTTCTTCAGTTCTTTTGAGTTCTTAAAGCAAATATACATTCTTTTGAGCTAGATGCATGTTTTTCTTTGCAATTAGAGTATTTAAGCAGAGTGTGTTGACATATTTCATCTCTTTTTGAGCATGTTTCACATTTATACTCACTAGTTTTGTGATCTCTGGCACAGAATGTATATTTTGAGTCTCTAAAACAGGAGATTGCAAAGTGTCTATATCTTTGACAGTTTGAACACTGTGTTTGAGCTTTGAGATTCATTCTTGAGTCTTTGTATTCATGAACTCTCATTTTCAAATCTACTACTCTTACTTCAGAGATCTTTGACTGTTCAAGTGTCTTTATATATACTAGAACAGAGACATTTCTTCTACTTTATCTCAACTCAATTGATTTTAGTTATACAGACTCTTTTCTCAGTTGAATAGAGTTGTATTCTTCTAATTCATTTTTGAGAAGT
Source organism: Blastomyces gilchristii SLH14081 (assembly GCF_000003855.2). Lineage (NCBI taxonomy): Eukaryota > Fungi > Ascomycota > Eurotiomycetes > Onygenales > Ajellomycetaceae > Blastomyces > Blastomyces gilchristii. The sequence goes on from NW_003101674.1 coordinate 1,547,556, forward strand.
AGTATTTCTTCTTCACAGTCAAAAATTTCAACTGAAATATCATGAAGAATGAATTTGTCTCACTTTTCATCTCTCTTAGATAGAATTGTTGTGTTTAACAAAGATTCTACTTCTGATTTTCAGAGATTCTCATTCTGAATAAGGAATTCTGCACTGAATTCAGACATTGTAGTCAGAATGATAGAGTTTTCAAAGAAGAATGACTCAATTGAAGCTATAACTGGTTTTTGAACTTCAATATCAGTCATTAACTGAGAAAAGAACTGCTGATTAATTTCATTTCTGATTCTTAAAATGAGATTTGAGTTTAGCTTGTTTCTTTGCAAGATATCCTGGTTTGAGACTTTGAGAATAAGTCTTCTATTTCTGGAGATTTGAAAGTTTTTCTTCTTTTATATTTTTTTCTTCACTTTTCTATGAATAGAAGTATAAGCATTATTCTTCTCAGTTTTCTCAGGATTTTGAGCCTGTTTTGAGATAGCAGGTTTAGAGACAGCAGATTCAGCTGCTTGAGCATATGTTTTCTTCTGATTTAAAGAAGAAGAAGAAGTAGAAAAAGAGAAAGAAGAGCAAGATAAGAAGTCAGTGATTATACTAGGAATTTTCAATATTTTTTAAACTGTGTTTGAAATTTCAAGCTTGAACTTGATCATCTTCTATAGTTGTCTAGTCTGAGTATGAAGAATTAACAGAACTTCTTCATTCATCTCACTCAGATACTGCTTTTCAAGAATCTTGCTTACTTTTTCAAGTTTCTGTATTTCAAGAACTTATTATTTCTCTATTTCTTCTTTCTTTCTTCTCTTCAGAATTTCAATCTCAGGAATAGTATTTGAGAAAGCATCTTTTTTCACATCAACTGAGTGTATTTTTGAACTCATTATTTTCACTCAATGAAAAGTTGATCAGACTGTTTCAATTGAGATATGTATTGAACTCTTTTGAAAAGTTGATCAGACTGTTTCAATTAAGAGATTTCTATGTCTGTTTTCAATTGAAAAGTTGATTAGACTGTTTTAAAAGAAGAATAAAAGACTTTTGTATATAAAACATCTTATTTTTTTCACACTAGTTCAGTAACTAGATTAGATTTTTGAAGAGAATCTAATAAACTAAAATTGATTTTTGAGATAAATCAATAAAATCTTTACAATCTCTTTCTTGAGATACAGTGAGAAAAAGTATGATATTAATTGATAATAAATCAGATAATATAACAGTTTTTGAGAGAAAAACTGATAAAAAATAAATTAATTCTTTGCAGAGAAATTGATTAAAACTATTCAATTTTATTCTAAATCATTCAATTCTTCTCACACAACAAGTGTGCAACTCAAATCAGTTAATAAAGAGTGTAAAAAAGAATTAAGTATTAATGAAAGCTCTTCAGTCACTGAAAAAGTAATTCTTACTTAAAATAATATGAAATTATGACAGAAAACAGCTCTGTTTTTAATTCTTTGTAAGAATATTATATAAAACTCAGAGAAAATCATCTTACTTTTTCAAGAGAAGTAAAAAACTATTTCTAAGATCTTTTTTTTATATTAACTGCTGCAGAAGAATAAGATAGAAACTGCTAAGATATGCACTACTGTATATTCTCTATCAAGACTTTCTCTCTTCAGAGTCTTAATATTATAGAGAATATAAGTCTGTTTCTATATAATAATATAAATATTATCAGCAGAATGTAGAGAAACTGATTACTTATATCTCAAAATAGAAGACTTTGTCAATAATTATATCAATATAGAGATAATTCTCAAATTCAATAGAAATCTAGTGTTGCTGTTCTCAATTCCTTGCAGAATCTATTGAATATTAAGGTATTAAAACTAGATTTAATATATCTCACTGTGCAGGGATCAAAGGCTCAGTCAGATCTTGAAGTATACTGATTTTATAGTTGTTATGTCTGCTGATTATGTATCAAATACAGTTGCTGAGGTATCTTTTTGTACTTTTCTGCCGGGGATGGGCCAGATCGGAAGGTGCGGTACAAGGGTGGGACTTGGTGTAAAGACAGAGAGGGTTTTTCGCGGAGGATGCGCTTCAGATGTGTCCGTTGATTATGTGCTTGATACTATTGCCGAGGTATCTTTTTGTATTTTTCTGCCGGACGTGGGCCAGATTGAGAAGGGCGGTACGTGGGTGGGACTTGGCGTTGATGTTTTGGAACATCAAAGATAGACAGGGTTTTCGTGGAAGTTGCTTCTCAGATATCTCCACAATTACAGGTCGGGGATCTTCCAAAATCAAGAAGATTGGCGCATATGGCTAGGTCTCTTTGCCTTACAATTTGTATGGCAATTTGGCCCGGGGTTGTGGTGTGGTAGGGGTGAACGGGGGATAATCCCACTCAGGAGTTTCGAACAATGTCTGGTTCACGTTTGGCTGGATAACTCCACCACCACACGGGGTATGCGGTCGGCGATGGGGTCAAAATGCTCGTATGATCAAGGGCTTTTCGATGGATCTATCGGCGGGTTCTTATTCGAAAAATTGAGCGAGTTCGTGGTGGAGCGCCTGTGATTGAGACTGTCTTTATTGTCTTATAAAACTGAAACAGTAAATCAATCACCTATTTCAACTGAGTTCACTTCATATCAGAAAGTTTCAATATCTGAATCTTTTTCTGATCAGAGTGTTACACTCAATGATTAATTATCTGATATAATTGAAGAGTCTGAACAGTCATCTCATATATTGAACTTTATTATATTTTAATATTCTGTATTATATTCAGTGATGTGACTGATTTGTTTATTTATTGAATATCATGAAATCATTATTATTATTTAGAGAAGATACAAATCATATTAGCAATGTTTCAAATCTGTGATATTTAAATTATTAGTCAATCTATTTAAAATTAACAGTAGTGTTATCAAAAAGTGTTATTAAAAAGCAATATTAAAAAGTGTTATTAAAAAACATTATCTTTTACAAAGTAAATGTAAAAGTTACTTAAGTAATTATTTTCATCTTATTCTTATCTCAAGAATCAGTCATCTCATTATTCTTCATCTCAATGTTAAGATTCTTTATCAGTGTTTATATTACAAGTTGAATTACATGAGCAATGCAGAAAATATGATCTTATTTATTATTTTAGAAATACAAAGCTAATTTTTAGTTTAAGCTGTTCATCATAGTGTAGTTATTCACAGCATTATCAGTTATAATTGTAAGAAGACTGAGACTAATATCTTAATAGTCATTTTTAATCATAGTCATTAATATCTCTGTTATATAATCCTCAGTATAACTACTGATTAATGATTTAAATTTAATTAATATCTCTTGATAAGTTCAGTTCTCATCAATGTAATAATATATAACTCTCATAAATACAAGATTATTTATACTAGTTTATATATTCACTGTGAGAGACACTCTTCAATTACTCTTCAACTCTGATTCTAGATATTATATATTGACTTTGTAGTGTATCTTGAGATTGAATCAAAGACAGAATCAATATGAAATATAAAGATTTGAATTAAGCATTTAAAGAAGTGTTCAGAATTCAGAGTTTTCAATTAATTGAAGAGAAAGATTCAGAGATATATATATACAAAGTAATTATTCACAGAAGTTATCAGATGAGAGTTGTGAAATCAGAGTACTGATACATAATTGTTTTCACATGATTTTCTTCAAATTAGAAAGTTAGTGTTATTAAAAATCATTATCTGATAGAGTAACTTATCAGCTCAGTAGTAATTTTCTGATTATTTTTCTTTTATTATCTGCATTCTGATAACTTCAGATGTCAGGAAATTTCTTCAGAGCTATAATCAGTTTATAATAAATATTTCTGAATAAAGTTACAGTGATTATAGTAGAGAGATAACTCTTCAGTAATCTATAATATAATCTATTGATAATTATTTCATAGTTTATCTTAGTATTTGTGTTGAGTTTTTCATAAATTTCATGACCTGAAATCAGATGTGAAGAATGAAATGATTATTTATTATAATTGAAAGAGAGCATTCTGTGTTGAATTGTAAACAACATAGACTTTGTAATTCACAGTGATTTCTTGAAGAGTATATAAATCTTTAATAGAAGTAAAAGAAGTGAAAGAAGTAAATTCAGAAGATATAATAATAATTTAAGAAAGATAATAATTTATTTTCAATAACTGATCACTGATGTGTGTAAGAAGAATTAATATAAGAGAAAATAATGTTCTTTCTTAGCTTAGTTATAATTTTAGTACTAACTCAGATTGAATTAGACTGACTGTGTGACCGTGTCTGAGACCAGAATTAAACTTTACAGTTGTCACATTGCCTAAAAGCATTACTTCTGATCATGGTTTGTATTCATCACATTGATTTCAAATTCTGTTATTTCAAATATTAAAGATTTCAGATTCACTTTTCAAATAAAAATCTAGTCTCAGATAAAGAATATGTTTGAATTCTTAGTCACATTTTCATTCTGATCTCATTATTGAAAATGATATTAAATGAGACTATGAAATCATTTCTCACTTACATAATATCATAACATAGTGCTCATTTGTTGAAAATTCAATGAAGAGTGTTATTAAATATTATTACTTTTCTGAACACAGATCATAATCAATATCATTTTAATTAAAAAAAAAATATAAAATACAAAAAATAACAAAAAAATAAAAAACAAAATAACAAGAAAAAATCACAACAAAAAAAAAAAAAAAAAAGAGAAAGAAAAAAAGAAGAGAAAGAAAAGAAGAGAAAGAAAAGAAGAGAAAGAAAGAGAAAGAAAAAAAAAAAAATAAAAGAAAAAGAAAAAAACAAAAAATAAAAATAAAAAAAAATCATGATTGCAGAGCTGTAGCATTCTTAAAATACTCACTTCTCAGAGTCTTTGCAATGTTTATTATCAATTATATATCTCTTACAGTGAGAGTAATATGACTGTGATGAGTCATTGTCTTAACATCATCTAACAAATAATCAGTATATATCTATATAAATATGAATAATTAGAAAATATACACTTAAAATGTGTGATCAGAGTAGACTCTGCTGTCACTTGAATAACATTAAGAGCAGAATGCTGGAATCAATGATTCTCTTCATTGATTTCATGAACAAGGCATGTGAAGATGATCTTGAGAAATATAAGATTCTCTGACTTCTGATAGAAACAGATTTCATGAAGAGACTCTATTTTCATTATATCAGAGACTGAGTATTATCAAAAAGTATTACTTCAATGTACATGTACTTACTGTGACAATTCACTCTCTGTGCACATGGCTGAGAGTTGTGACTTTTCCATGCCACACAGCTCTTCCTGAGATGCTGCTGCTGATTCATAACTCACACAGTCTCTCAGTTCAGCACATGCTGCATATATACAGCTCTGTGTGCTGGAGCTGTGTTGATCATTATGACCTGATGTGATACTCACTTTTCACAGGCCATGTTTCATTTGATTGAGGAGAGAGAGGGAACATAACTGCTGTTTTATTTAAGAAGAAATGAATAATTGAATCTGTAGAAAATAATTTGATTTCTTCTGCATTTAAAATTTGATTAGTCTATACTCTTCAATTTGAGGGTTTCTGAGAGTGTTTTAATAGTTTTCATATCAGCTTGGAATTAGTGATTGATTGAAGAAGAGAAAAGAGAGAAGAAAGAAATAAGAATAACTTATCTTTATAATATGAAAACAGAGAATTACTGCAATCATTTATTCTAACAACAAAGATCTGTTTTCTGCATGTATCTCTGATACAGATTATATAATAACTGTATACAAAGAATATCAACAGTGCATGCATTGAATGAAGATGATGTTGCTATGCAACACTGTAGCTGTTTCTGTACATTGCTGAAAGCTGTTAATATTTTCTTTGAGTCTCTTTATATTTGATAAGTCAGTAATATATTTCAATGCACTTCTTCTTTCATCATCATTATCATCATCATCATTATCATCATCATCATTATCACTATCATCATTATCATCATCATCATCATCATTATTATTATCATATTATTTCTGACTGCCTCTTCTGCCTTCACCTCTCTTCAAAACTCACTGAAATCAATCATGTTATTTCTCTTCAAATATTCTACAGTTCTGTGAATCACCAAGGCGCGTGAGCGCTGTCACAGATTGAAGAGAGAGAAGAAGAAGGCATTTAAGCAAGAGAAGACAGATTGTAAGACATGTTATGATACCTTGAAGAGACTCTGCAAGAGAGCAGAATGATAATGATTTTAAGTAATACTTCTGATAGATTTAGACTGAACTAAGTATAGGAATAATGTGGATGATGCTGCCTGTAAGAGATTGAAGAAGAAGATAGTGAAGAGTCTCATACAGTAGTGATAAGATCAGAAGAAGTCTTAAGAATAATTTGAGACTAAGATGAAGAGAGAAAGAGAGAAGAAGAGTATTACTATAAATAAGTAATAACAGAAAGAGATTAAGAGAATGTTAAAGTAAGAGATAAAGAAGTCAAAACTGATAAGTTTTTTATCTATTAAGAGATAATGATTTTTAATAACACTTCTGTTCTCTAATTGATTAGCAGAAGCTGACAGAGAAGAAGAAGATTGAGGTCTTATTCAGATCTTGAATGCACTTCATAATTCAGAATATTGAGAAGACAGCTCTGCTCTCTGAGCATATCAATCTGCTTACTACTGAGATGAAACCTGAGACAGTAGATCAGGAAATGCAGGATTTTGAGGTACAGATTGACCTGACTGAGAGAGAGCAGTGAAAACTCTTCTCTGAGAAGACAGTCAAGAGAGATTTTAAGATGATTATCATCTCAGATAAGAAGGAGAAGAAGAAGAAGAAGAATAAGAAGTGAATTATAAAGAATGATAAGAAGAATGAGAAAGAGCAGAAAGATGATGAGTAGAAAAAGTTTTTTTCTTTTTATATTAGTTAGTTGTAAGTTCATAATTATTAATAATTAAAATTAATTTTAAGTTTTTAAAAATTATTGTACAAGTTGTAATCAAGTCAGGAATAATATATATATATATATATATCTATAATGTATAAGTATCAACATTTTTTCAATATTAGTATTTACATTTATTCATATATTCATACATTTTTGAATA
>NW_003101674.1:1554749-1580841 GCF_000003855.2 Blastomyces gilchristii SLH14081
ATTAATATATTTCGATGATATGATTGAGATTATTAAGATTGCTTATTTACTTTTATATATTAATGATATTCAATCTAGGCTGGCCGTCGTGTTACAACTAAGCTAAGAAACAAGATTATTTTCTCTTATATTAATTCTTCTTACACACATCAGTGATCAGTTATTGAAAATAAATTATCATCTTTCTTAAATTATTATCATGTCTTCTGAATTCACTTCTTTCACTTCTTTTACTTCTATTGAAGATTCATAAACTCTTTAAGAAATCACTGTGAATCACAAAGTCTATGTTATTTACAATTTAACACAGAATGCTCTCTTTTAATTATAATGAATAATTACTTCATTCTTCATATCTGATTTCAGGTCATGAAATTTATGAAAAACTCAACATAAACACTGAGATGAACTATGAAATAATTATCAACAGGTTGTATTACAGATTACTGAAGAGTCATCTCTCTGCTATAATCACTGCAACTTCATTCAGAAAAATTCATTATAAACTGATTATAGCTCTGAAGAAATTTCTCAATATCTGAAGTCATCAGAATACAGATAATAAAAGAAAAATAAGCAGAAGATTACTACTGAGCTGATAAGTTACTCTATCAGATAATAATTTTTAATAATGCTAACTTTCTAATTTGAAGAAAATCATGTAAAAATAATCATATATCAGTACTCTGATTTCATAACTCTTATCTAATAACTTCTGTGAATAATTACTTTACATGTGTATATCTCTGAATCTTTCTCTTTGATCAATTGAAAACCCTGAATTCTGAACACTTCTTCAAATGCTTAATTCAAATCTTTATATTCTACATTGATTCTGTCTTCAGTTCAACCTTGAGACATACTACAAAGTCAATATACAATATCTAGAATCAGAGTTGAAGAATCATTGAAGAGTGTCTCTCACAGTGAATGCATGAACTAGTACAAATAATCTTATATTTATGAGAGTTATATGTTATTACATTGATGAGAACTGAACTTATTAAGAGATATTAATTGAATTCAAATCATTGATCAGTAGTCATACTGAGAATTATATAACAGACATATTAATAACTGTGATTAAAAATGACTATTGAGATATTAGTCTCAGTCTTCTTACAATTACAACTGATAATGCTGTGAATAACTACACTATGATGAAGAGCTTAGAGCAAAAATTAGCTTTGTATTTCTGAAATGATAAATAAGGTCATATTCTCTGCATTGCTTATGTGATTCAACTTGTAATGCAAACACTGATAAAGAATCTTAACATTGAGATGAAGAATAATGAGATGACTGATTCTTGAAATGAGAATGAGATGAAAGTGATTACTCAAGTAACTTTTACATTCATTTTATAAAAGATAATGTTTTTTGACAATACTTTTTAATATTGCTTGTTGATAATGCTTTTTGATAATGCTACTGTTAATTTTGAATAGATTGACTAATAATTTAAATATCACAGATTCAAAACATTGCTAATGTGATTTGTACCTTCTCTAAACAATAACAATAATTTCATGATATTCAATAAATAAACAAATCAGTCATATCACTGAATATGATACAGAATGTTAAAACACAGTGAAGTTCAATATATGAGATGACTGTTCAGACTCTTTGATTGTATCAGATAATTGATCATTGAGTACAACACTCTGATTAGAAAAAGATTCAGATATTGAAACTTTCTGATATGAAGTGAACTCAGTTGAAATATGTGATTGATTTACTGTTTCAGTTTTATAAGATTATAAAGACAGTCTCAATCACTTGTACATCAATGCTGCAGTCAGTCTGATGAGTGTATAACAGTTTATTTACTCATCTTGAGAAGCAGTTGAATCACTCAAAAAGAAATTCAGTCTGAGATAATGCTATAGTACAGGCTATTATTACTGTAAGAAATAAACTGGCATATTACTACAGTAAAACTGAACAATCTTTTACAGAGTACTATACTGTAGCAGCTTTACTAGATTCCTTCTATTGAGTTAATATCTACACTTCTCAAGATTGAACAGAGAAGAAATAAGACTCATATATCAAATTAGCCTGAGACTACTACAATGTCAACTATCAGAGAATTGAATGAGCAGATGTTCAAGATGTGAAGATAGTGAAATACATTTCTCTAGTAAGTAATGATCTTTGATAACACTTTATATCATATAGAACTATAATACTAACTTTGAAACAGAACTTATATATATTGATTGCAACTGAAAATCAGGTAAAACTATATACTTATAAAACTGAATTTGACTGCTATCTTCAAGATAATCTAATGAATTTACACATCAAATCAATTCTAGAGTTATAGAAAATTGTTAAGAGTATATATTCAACTGTTGTACTGATGATGTGTGATATTCTGATAATTTCATTGACAGAGATGAGAATGAAGTGAAAGTTCAACTCAAGTTGAGATATTTATCACTATCATCAGAGACAATTACAAGGAGAAACAATCAAGAAACTCATGATTATAAAACATGAAATTATCAGATAGTTTAATATCTCTGATCACAGTATATCAGAGAAGTGTAGTTTTCATGAGAAAGTGAAGAATAAACTTGTACAAGAATGTATTTAGTTGTTTCATGAGCATTATCAATAATTGTTACTAAATTCTGATTATATAAGCAATCACTGAATGAACTGAATGAGACTGATTTTGATCTTCAGTCTCAGTTTCATTCTGATTTTGAAAGAATGATCATCTTTCACAGTTTATTCTGAGAAATTACTCTCATTTCACTGTTCTTGAATTAAATCTGGTCATTTTTCACACCATTTCTCTCAGAAATGGTTCATTTTCAGATTTTTTTAAGGCTTGGTCCTGTTGGGACTCACGCCAAGAAATGTATGAAATCAGATCAAATGAGATCAAATGTGAAATTCATAGTCCCACCGGCCAGTCTAGATTGAATATTATCAATATATAAAAGTAAATAAATAATGTTGATTAATCTCTATTATATTTCTTGAAATATATTAATATTATAAAAGAGAGTGTTATCGAATTATGTTATCAGATAATATTATTAAAAATATATTAATATTATAAATATCAATGTTGAAAAAATGTTGATACTTATACATTATAGTGACATGATAGTTGAATATATATATATATATTATTTCTAATATTGATAATTGATTACAACTTATACAATAATTTTTGAAAACTCAAAATTAATTTAAATTATTAACTAATAGTTATAAACTTATAACTAACTAATATAAAAAGAAAAAAACTTTTTCTACTTATTATCTTTCTTCTCTTTCTCATTCTTCTTATTATTCTTTATAATTCACTTCTTATTCTTATTCTTCTTCTTCTTCTTCTTATTTGAGATGATAATCATCTTGAAATCTCTCTCTACTATCTTCTCAGAAAAGAGTTCTCACTGCTCTCTCTCAGCCAGGTTAATCTGTATCTCAAAATACTACATTTTCTAATCTGCTGTCTCAGGTTTCATCTCAGTAGTAAGCAGATTGACATACTCAGAGAGCAGAGCTGTCTTCTCAATATCCTGAATCATGAAGTGCATTCAAGATCTAAACAAGGCCTTAATTTTCTTCTCCTCTGTCAGCTTCTGCTAATCAATTAGAGAATAGAAGTATTATCAGAAATTGTTCTCTCTCAATAAAAAACTTATGAGTTTTGACTTCTTTATCTCTCACTTCAATATCTTCTCAATCTTCTTCTATTACTACTTATTTACAGTAATACTCTTCTTCTCTCTCTCTCTTTTCATCTTAATCTTAAATTATTCTCAGAACTTCTTCTGATTTCATCACTACTATATGAGACTCTTCACTGTCTTCTTTTTCAATCTCTTACAGACAGTGTTATTCACATTATTTCTATACTTAGTTTAGTCTAAATCTATCAGAAGTATTACTTAAAATTGTTATTATTATACTCTCTTACAGAGTCTCTTTAAGATATTATAATATGTCTTACAATCTGTCTCTCTGTACTTGAACATCTTCTTCTTCTCTTTCTTAATCTGTGACAGTGCTCACACGTCTTGATAGTCTGCAGAACCGCAGAATATTTGAAGAGAGATGATATAATTGATTTTGATAAGTGTTGAAGAGAGATGAAGACAGAGAAGGCAGCTAGTAATAATATAATAATGATGATAATGATAATGATGATGATGATGATAATGATAATAATGATAATAATGATAATAATGATGATAATGATAAAAGCAGAAGTGCATCAGAATATATTATTGACTTACTAAATATAAAGAGACAAAGAAATTATTAACAGTTTTCAGAGATGTACAGAAACAGCTACAGTGTTGCATACCAATATTATCTTCATGTAATACATACACTATTAGTATTCTTTGTATGCATTTATTATATAATCTATATCAGAGATACATGCAGAAAATAGATCTTTATTACTAGAAAGAATGATTACAGTAATTCTCTATTTTCATATTATAAAGATAAGTTATTCTCATTTCTTTCTTCTCTGTTTTCTCTTCTTCTTCAACTCATCACTAAGTTCAAGCTGGTATGAAAACTATTAAACCACTCTTAGAAATTCTCAAATTGAAGAGTATAGACTAATCAAATTTTAAATATAGATGAATCAAATTATATTCAATAATATGAATTATTCATTTCTCTCTTAATAAAATAACAGTTACATCTTTCTCTTCTCTTCTTAAACAAAACATGATCTGTGAAAAGCAAGTATTATATCAGACTATAATAATTAATACAGTCTCAGTATATAGAACTGTATATACAAAGACATGCTGAACTGAGAGACTGTATGAATTGTGAATCAACAGCAGCATCTCAGAGAGAGCTGTGCAGTATGAGAAAGCTGCAACTCTCAGTTACATATATAGAGAGTGAATCACTGCAGTAAGTACATATGCATTGTATAAAAGTAATACTTTTTAATAACACTCAGTCTCTGATATCATGAAAATAGAGTCTCTCTGTGAGATCTGTTTTTATCAGAAGTCAGAGAATCTTATATTCTTCAAGATTATCTTCACACACCTTATCTGTGAAATTAATGAGAGAAATCATTAATTTCAGCATTCTGCTCTTGATGTTATTTAAGTGACAGCAGAGTTCATCCTGATCACACTTTTTAAGTGTATATTTTCTAATAATTCACATTTATACAGATATATACTGATCATTTATATGACGGGCTGCGCCTGATCAATCATATAGACTATTTCATTACACTTCATAGATTCTTCTGTTCCACTCTCGAACATGTATACTCTGATTCTCGGCCATTCCCGATCGCCGATCCTCAGCCGCTATAAACACGCGTAACATACACTCCGATTCTCAGCCATTCCTGATCACTGATTCTCAGCTGCTATGAACGCGTGTAATGTATGCTCTGATTCTCAGCCATTTCTGATCACTGATTCTCAGCTGCTACAAATGTGTGTATATTCTTCCACCTCAAAGCTTCACTGTGTACACCATCACATATGTGTATAAATATTCATCTTGATCACTGATTCTTGCACTTTCTCTTTCTTTCCTTCTTTAATGTTTTTATCTTTGTTAAATAAGATTTATCAATATAATACTGATCTATTCAGTGTAGGCCTCTTACACTATAAAAATGTTCATTATCTTCTTATTAGGAAATGATTATTCATGCATTGTCTTCTTATTAGAAAATGATTATTCACACATCATCTTCTCATCAGAAACAATTATTCATTGAGAGATATCTGAATGTGTAACAATACATAAGAAAGAGAAACACAGTTAAGCAGACACTGAGTTCTCAGATAAAAGCTTACTTACCAGTCACTCTGACTCTGTAATAAGATTTTACAAGAGAATATCAGTGAAAGATCTGAGAGTTCTGACACTCAGACATATGAGAATACAATTACACATTTCATGATTGATATAATCATATCTAACAATAATATGAAACTCTTGAACATGAGTATAGATGTGATGTCACAGTGGCTCTGAGTAATGTCGAAATTACAACAGTAACAGATAGCAGACATGCATGTGACTCAATAACTTCAATACAAAGAGATTTAATAATTATCTTATACAATTTCAACATCTACAGAATTGAATACAAAAGTGCTGAAAGAATACTTAGATACTCTCATGTATTTTAATACTTCTGATCTCACTCTCTACTCATTATGAAGGATGAAAATGCTTGTGAAACTGAGTGTAGATAAAGATTCCATCAGTTCATTAATCAATCAAGATTGATATATCAATGAATGATTGAAGAATCATGTGAAACAGAAGTTTCATTCATGAATAAAAGCATGTGAATCAGTGTTATAAACATCTGATAATATTATCAAATATCTTGATATTCTGTTCTGAGACACTGCTATGCAATAGAAAGCATTAGATTGATTACAGAGTGTCTGACAGAGAAACACTTCTCTTACAATATTCATCCCTGATTTCAACACCAGGATTCTAGAAGCAGATGATCAATTTTGAGAGAATTGAATGAAGAGTAGCATGCTTAAGAAGACATTGACTTTCAAACTCTTACAGATTCTTATAAGTGTAGACAAACATCAGACTTATGAAGACTTCTGCACACAGCTTCAGACATTGAATGACTGTCTTATCAAGCTCAAGAGTATATAGAACAGTGACAGAAGACATTACATCTCAGTCACTTATACACTCACACTGAAGAACAACAATGATGCAGATACTATGAACTGAATAGATTCAAATGCCTATACACAAGCAAGAGTTTCCACTGTTTGAATAGGCTTTCAAGTTCCTGAGATTACTCTCAAAGAAGTCACTGATTAATGTCAATATGAAGTGTGTATTAACTGTAACTGATCAGAACACATTGCTTTCAACTGCTAATTGATCTATGTGTCTTCACACTTGAGAGAAAGATCAGCATCTGTCCGTGCCAACCACATTGCAGTAAAGAAAGATTTGAAAGATAACTATGAGAATGTTCTGATAAAACAGGGAAAAGATTAGCTTCTGTTCAAATTTACAAACAGAAGCTTGAAGAGATCAGATGATAATAATTTAAAGAGAAGATGACAATGAATGCAATTCTTGTATCTACTGTGATTGATAACATGTATAATATGAAAGCTATGATAGACAGTGATCTATGTCACTATGCAATGATAAAATCTTCAGTTATAAGATGTCATAATCTTCAGCATATTTCTCTATCAAAACCCTGACTTCTTGCAGAATTTGATGATTTAAAAGACATTTGTATCTGTTACATAGTGAAGCTGATCATAGATATGAGAGAACATTAACATGAAGATGTCTATGCATATGAAGTTAATAATCTTGATTATAATCTTATATTAGAACTTGTTTAGCTATCTGAACAAGATATCTTGTTAAATGCTTGAAACAGAAGCTTGATATTATCTAACAATGATAGAGTTCACAAAGATGATATTAACAAGATTATGAACCTGACACAGATCTCTGTCAATATGTATGAAATACTCTGAAAAAGAAGTCATTATCAAAATCACTGACAGAGTCACTGACAAGTTCACTGACAGCAGAATCATATGTCAATCTATTCTATCAGTCTGACTTATATCAAAAAGGCTCCAGAAAAGTTATTCTGTGTTATAATAACAGATTTTTATACAAAACTCTCTTTATAATATCATGAATATCTAGATGTCTTCTGATAAGATAATATTATAAATATACTTCTCTTACAAGGTTCTGAAGTGAATCACAGTATCAAGTTAGAGAAAAAGAATGATAAGAACTCTGAACTGTTATGAGACTCTCTTTATAATATGTTTTGAGATGAACTTCTTCTTCTTTAAAAGACACTCAATGATCTGTTGAATAAGAGATTCATACATGTTAGTAACTCTTCTGCCACAGCCTCTATTTTCTTTGCAAAGAAACCAGGTGAAGAACTTCAGTTCTGTGTGAATTATTGAGAATTGAACAGATTAATAAAGAAAGACTGTTATTCTTTATCTCTTATCAATGAAATACTAACTTGTATTGAATAAGCTCAATGATTTACAAAGTTAGATGTCATCATCACATTTCATAAGATTCATATTACTGAAGAAGATGAGTGGCTTACAGCATTCTGAACATGATATGATCTCTTTGAATAAGTAGTCACACTCTTTGAACTGATCAATGCTCTCAGCATATTTCAGAAGTATATCAACTGAGCACTCTGAGACTTTCTTAATAAATTTGTATCTGCTTATCTAGATAACATTCTCATCTTCACTGATGAATTCAGAAAGAAATATCAAGAGCATGTGCAAAGAGTATTACAATAACTATAAGAAGTAAAACTATCAATTGATATTAATAAGTGTGATTTTGAAGTCAAGAGTACTAAGTATTTAGGTTTCATTATAGAAGCTGGTAAGAAAATCTGAATGAATTCTGAGAAGGTCTCTGCTATTCTTGAATGAGAGGTCTCGTACACTGTGAAAGATGTATAAAGCTTCATCAGATTTGCTAACTTCTATCAGTGATTTATATGAAACTTCTCAGATATTGTGAGATAACTTACAGATCTCACTAAGAAAGACTCAGTATTTCAATTATCAGTGAATACTGAAGCTGCATTTACACAGATGAAGAAGATGTTCATTAATACTTCTCTGCTGATAATATTCAATTCTGATTATAAGATAGTTGTTGAGGCTGATTCTTCTGACTATGTGACAGAAGAAGTGATATTATAATATAATAATGAAGATATTCTATAATTATATATCTTTATATCTAAGAAACTGAGTTCTGCTGAATGCAATTATGAGATCTATAATAAGAAACTTCTCATAATTATATGCTGTTTAAAAGAATAAAACTCTGAACTCTGAAGTGTCTCTGAATTTGAGATAATCACAGATTATAAGAATCTCAAATACTTCATAACTATCTATAAACTCACTGAATGATAGATATGATGATCTGAGTTTCTAAGCCGCTTTCATTTTATAATACACTATCACCTCAGCAGTCAGAACTTGATGACAGACACTCTCTTATAATGAGAACAAGATATACTGTCTGATGTGACAGATACACACTGAATGAACTGAGAACATCAGCTCTTAGATCTGAAGATATTGATTAATCAAGATAGAACAACTCATGACACTATACATACTTCTCTGATTAGAACACTCTCTCTTCAAACTGATACTGATATTAAGATCTTCACTTCTTCTATACTGAATGAACTGTGGTATATAGCAGCTCAGACTGATGAACTTCTTCAGACTCTCACTGAAACAGTATATTAAGAAGCACTCTGATTCTCCTCAGAACTATGTATAAGAACTGATATCTCAGAATATTCAATTGATAATAATAATGCTCTACAATTCTGTGAATGACACTGAGTCTCTCACTCTGAACTCTTATACACTCAGATAATACAAGAGATACATAATATATATATAACTGATTATTCAGGCTGTGAACAACTGTATAGAATAATCTTCTGAGAGTTCTATTAATCTGAGATATTAAACAGTATCAGACACTTTGTCTGAAACTGCAACTGCTGTTCTTCTATTATCTCATGAAAGAACTGTAGAAAAGATCTACTGAAATCACTTAATATTTCTAATAGAATCTGATAAGATGTAGTAATTGACTTCACTGTCAATCTATCTGAGAGTAAGAGTTGTAGAAACATTCTGATTATTGTGAATTAATTGTAAAGATATAATATTGAAATCTTGTAACAAGATAAATGCTGAACAAGTCACTGAAGCTTTTCTACAGAGCTCATTCTATCAGATGTATGAATTGCTGAGATTTATAGTATCAGATTGAGACTGTCAATTCATGAGCACTCTCTGAATAAGAATCTGTCAAGTTCTTAAGATTATATACTGTCTGTTAACTGTCTATTACTCTGAGACTGATAATGCATCAGAACAGATAATTCAAACTATAAAGAATTATCTTTATAAGTTCTGTAATCACTTATAAGATAATGAATATAATCTTCTTCTACACACAGAGATCACTATCAACAGTCAAGATACTGATTTAACAGATATAAGTCTGTTCTTTCTTACACATAGTTATTATATGAAAGTGTTGAATCTTCTAGAGATTACACAGTTCACACTGAACTCTCACAGTCTGATTCAGATTGCTGATAATATAGTAATAAAGCTCTGAGATATCTGTGATTAAGTAGAGATTTTCATGATAACTGTGAAACAAGATTAAGAGAATTAAATCAATATTCACTGAGATCTTACTGAACAATATAAGATAGAAGATCTGATATGATTGAATCTTAAGAATATATAAATCACATATTTATCTTGTATACTAGATTACTGTCATATTAGATATAAAGTGATAGAAGTTCTAGATAGCTATAACTACTATCTTGATACATCATCAGAGATTCATAATATATTTCATACAAGCTTGCTTCACTGTACTGTCACTGATCTGTTCCTATCTCAGCTGACTTCTGACTGACAGTCACCAGACATTATAGAAGAAGATAATGAGCTTGAGTGAGAGATTAAGAATATTCTTGATAAGAGATTTCACAGCTGCAGTCAGTAATATCTTATGAAATGAATTGACTATAATCAACTGATCTGAACTCTGAGTTTCATATTATCTGAAACAGCAGCTCTTGACTGATGAGAACTACTTCTGAAAGAGAGAGGCTAATGTGACAGGCTGTGTCTGATCAATTATATAGACTATTCTATTACACTTCATAGATTCTTTCATTTCACTCTCAAATATGTACACTCTGATTCTCACCCATTCTCAATCACTAATCCTCAGCCGCTATGAACGCGCGTAATATACACTCTGATTCTCAGCCATTTCTGATTGTCAATCCTCGGCTGCTATGAACGCGTGTAACATATGCTCTGATTCTCAGCCATTTCTGATCATCAATTCTCAGCTGCTATAAATGTGTGTATATTCTTTCACTCTGAAGCTCCACCGCGTACATCATCACATACATGTATAAATATTCATCTCAATTGCTGATTCTCACACTTTCTCTTTCTTTTCTTCTTTAATGTTTTTATCTTTGTTAAATAAGATCTATCAATATAATACTGATCTATTCAGTGTAGACCTCTTATAATTTATTAGATAATATTAAGATAATAGCTTATCACAGCTGTGTTACTCTCACTGTGAGAGATACACAGTTGATAATAAATATTATAAAGACTCTGAGAAGTAAGTATTTTAAAAGTACTATGACTCTGTAATTTTGATTTTTTTTGATTTTATTTTTTATTTTTTTTTGTTTTTATTTTTTATTTTTTTCTTTTTCTTTTATTTTTTTTTTTCTTTTTCTTTTATTTTTTTTTTATTGTAATTTTTTCTTGTTTTTGTTTTATTTTTTAATTTTTATTTTTTTTGTACTTTATATTTTTTTCATAATTAAAATTATATAAATTATAATCTGTGTTTAGAAAAGGAATAATATTTGATAACACTCTCTATTAAATTTTCAACAAAGAAGTACTATATTATGATATTATGTAAGTGAGAAATGATTTTATAATCTCATTTAATATTATTCTCAATAATGAGATCAGAATGAAAATATGACTAAGAATTCAAACATATTCTTTATTTAAGACTAGATTTTTATTTGAAAAGTGAATCTGAGATCTTTAATATTTGAAATAACATGATTTGAGATCAATGTGATGAATACAAATCATGACTAGAAGTAATACTTTTAGACAATGTAACAACTGTAAAGTTTGATTCTGGTCTCAGACACGGTCACATGATCAGTCTAGATTTATTAATACAATCTTTAACTATTCTACAGTCAATTTACAGTGATTGCACTGTGAATTCATCATTTCACTCCGAGTTACACTAAATAGATTGAGGTGGCACGTGACTAGAGTAGATGTAGTAATCAGTAGACTGACTGTATAACTGTGTCTGAGATCAGAATTAAACTTTACACTTATTATATTATCTAAAAGCATTACTTCTGATTATGATTTGTATTCATTATATTAATTTCAAATTACTTTATTTCAAATATTAAAGATCTCAGATTCACATTTTAAATAAAAATTTAGTTGCAGATAGACTGACCGTGTGACTGTGTCTGAGATCAGAATTAGAATATTTAATAGTCTTATTATCAATTCAACTGATCTCATTACATGATTTTAAAATTATATAGTAGTTTCATACTGTTTCAGTGAGACTTACTGTCTACTCTTATTACATTTTTCAAATGAGATCGTGATTTTCACTTCTTAATGTAAATTATTTTCATTGCTTTAAATAACTTTAAATCTCATTTAAGTGTTATCAAAAAGTTATTATTATTATTATTATTATTCTTCAATTATAGATGTATACAGTCAGAGACTATGATATCTATCTGAGAACTAAAAGTTCTCAGGGTTTTTTCTATATCTGTAAAGTTAACTATTATACACTCACCAATTTCAGATATGTAAAATCAGAAAATTCCAGCTCAGAATATAAAAACTGTTTACAAATTACAGTATTTTAACATCTTCTGATACTTTGAAATCATTTGACAATATCATGACAAAAGAAAAGAGAACACAGTCTTAAATATAGACATATTAAAAAGATAGATAGAAAAGAATTGAAAGAAAAATATAAAGTAAAGAGAGACTGTAATAAAACAAATTATTAAAAGATAGTATATAGCTGTTTTAATAGATTATATCTGATTGATTTTCTTCTCTTCATATTCAGATATTTCTGAATTTAGTCATTTTCTTATAGCTGCTTGAGTTTCTGATAGAAAGTCTATTAAGTATTTAGTTCTTGTCTCAGTTGAGAATAAGAATCTTATATTTAATTAATTTAGATTGTACTTCTCTTTTAATCTGACTCTGAGACTATTGTATAATGGACAGTGTATTACAATATACTCAGAATTCTCATTTATATTGCAGAATGAGCATTCTATTGAATCAAATCTATCATCAAATCTTTATATATAAGATTTGAAATAGTCATATTCTTGTTTCAGCTGTATTATAGATGAGAATATTTTCTTTTCATATTTAATTAAACAAGATTTTCACTTAGATTTTATTTTCAATCTTGAATAATGTATACTCTTCTTTTGTTTCTGCCAGCTTTCATTTCACTTATCTAAACAAGATTCTTTTATTTTTCTCTTTATAAAAGATCAGAACACAATTTTTTAAATAGATCTGCTTAATTCTGAACTCTTTTTTACAGCTGAATCAGTCAATTCATTGTCATGAATATTCATATAAGCAGGAACTCAGTGCAGATGAATTATCAGCTTTGATATTCTTCTCTTTTGAATTTTTAAAACAGAGTTTATGATCAGTTCAAGATTCATTTGATTATTATGAATGTGACTATTTCTAAGTCTTTTTAAAGCAGCTTGACTATCAGAGAATATTCATATCTCTTTCAAACTATTTTCTCTTTTATGAGATTTTATTTCAATAAGTTTGAAAGCTTTCACTATTATAAACAGTTCAGTGTCAAAGACTTCAGATTCACAGCCTAAATTTCAGAAATCTGAGAAAGAATTAATATTCTCTTAAGTATAAGCAATGCCTGTGTCTAATCTATTCAAATTCTCATTTTTTGAGCTATCTGAATAAATCAGAATAGAGTCTTTTATATTAATTGTAGAAATTCTCTTCAAATGATGTTCATATTCTTTCTTCTTAGATAGTTCACTTATTTATAAGTCTATAAGAGATTCAAGCTTTTCTTTTCAGAGAGATATCTTCTCATAATCAACTTTTTCAATATTTAAAGAAGAAAATTGATTTTTAATCAGTGAGTATAGTCTGTACAGTTGAGAAGACATTTTCTTTGAAGAATTATTTTCATTTTAATCAAGAAATCTATTTCAATTCAGTTCACATTCAGAGTTAATTGATGAAAATGAAGAAGAGACTTTTTCTCTGATTATATGATTTAAGCTCATCTTTGTAACTCTCAGAGTATAGTTAATACAGGCCTTTTCAAATCTAATAGCAGAAGAAGAAATTGAAGCTTCAATTTTCATTGCTTCAATAGAAGATGATTTGAATACTCTCAGAATTCTTCTCAAAGCTCTGTTTTACAGACTTTGAAAGAGTTCAGTTAAATTTCCTTGTTTATTCTATTAAACTTGAACTTCATAATCAGCTACTGAGGTAATACAGGCTATATATAACTGTTTTATAGCCTGGAAGAATAGATCTCTCTCTGTATTTTATAGTCTGATTATGTTATTCAATAGTCATTCTGCCTTGATAGTTCTTTGTTGAATGTGATATTTAAAATTCAACTTGAAGTTTAATCATACTTCTAATTCTTTGATATTTACACTGAATTTAATCTCTCTATTTAAAAGAGTTAGAGATAGTTCTTTTTCATTGAATCTGAAAAAGAAATGAATTAACTCAGTTTTATTCATATCAAATTAAATTTAATCTACATCTACTTTAATAAAATTTTGTTTACTGCTTTTGCAATCACTTCTAAAATCTCTTTGATTATTTTTAAACTATAGACTAGAATAATATCATTCACATAACTTGAAGATCTCACTATTTTCATGTCTCTATTCTTGAATAGATATTCAGTGTATATTACAAATAAAATGAGTGAGATTGATGATTCTTACAGTACTTCTATTTTTATCTCAGTCTTGTCATATTTCATTTTATCAAAGAATAGTTATATGATTCTTTTAGATATAAAACAGTTAACTTATTTTATTAGAGAAAGTGACAGTTTTAACATCTTCAAAGTCTGAATTAACTTTGTCTTTGAAACATGATTAAATGTATCTTTTATATTAATAAAAACTGCAGTTGAGATCAGATCTTCATGCTTTGCTATTTGAATATTATGAATAACTGAGAGAATAGTGTTAATTACAGAGCATTGTTTTCTATCTCTGATTTATTCACTAAATAGAAGAGAATCATTAATAGAGCTTATAATAAATAGTTGAGTAACTATTATCTTTTCTAAAATCTTTTCTAGACAGTTTAATGAAGATATTACTCTATATGACTTAGAAACTGAAGCTTTTCTATTAGATTTTATAAGAATCACTTCAGTGACTTCTCTTCAGCATTCAGAATAATACTTATTTTTCAAGAGATTAAAATAAAGCTCAAAATATTCATTCGTTAAGTAGAAATATGTATTTTAAATAATTAATTGATTGATTGAATCAGACTCTGTAGCAGTTTTAATTGAACTTGAGAAGATAGCTGACTCTAATTCATCTTATACAAGTTCAGATTATTCTCAGTGATTTTCATCAATATAGTTATAAAATGATATATTGTCTTTCTCTGAATCTAAGTCTCATATGTTTTAAAAGAGAATTCTTACAAAAGCTTAACATTTTTTCTCAAAAGAATTTACTGTATATTATTCATTCTGAAACTTATATTCTAAGACTGGAACTTTTACTACACTTCTTGTTTTAGTATAGTTAAAAGCTTTAAAAACTTCTTTTTCTTATACTTCTTTAAGAAATTTGTTTCAGCAGTCTGTTTTAACTGCTTTAATATCTGAAAAATATTCATTTCTGACAGCTTTGAACTCTTTATCAGATATTATATCATTCTTTCAATCTCTTCTAGCAGAAGCTAATTGTTTTCTTTTAGATATGATATTCTCATTTCATCAAGATTTGAAATACTCAGAAGATCTTTTCTTTGAAATATTATCTATAATACTTATTAGAATAATAGATATAATAAGCTTTACTCTATTCTTAAGCATTTCCTTTGAGATATCTTTACTGAGATTTCAATATAGCTCACTCTATTTTTCAGATTTTAACAGTTTTATACTTTCTTCAACTACTTTTCAATCAGCTTTTTCAAAGTTATACTGATTAGAGAGAAGAGAGTTTTCACTCATTTATTTTTCACTCAGTTTAATATCAAATTGAATAATCTCATGATCTGATTTTAATGTCTCATTTAAATTAATAAACTAGTTTATAAGTCTTTTTTCAATTAGATTTTATGATATGAAGATTAGATCTATAATAGATTTCTGTTTAATATCTTTTCTAAAGAATGTTTATTGATCAGACTTATTAACTAGATCTATTAAATACTCAAAGATTCATTTAACTAGTTTATCTAGTCTTACTGCTTTTTTTCATTCTGAATTTTATCAGAGAGAATGTGTGTTGAAATCTTGTATAATTATAGAGTTTCTTAACAGAGTTATATTCAAAAATCCTCTATTAATTATT
This sequence comes from Blastomyces gilchristii SLH14081, assembly GCF_000003855.2. Taxonomy (NCBI): domain Eukaryota; kingdom Fungi; phylum Ascomycota; class Eurotiomycetes; order Onygenales; family Ajellomycetaceae; genus Blastomyces; species Blastomyces gilchristii. The sequence goes on from NW_003101674.1 coordinate 1,571,032, forward strand.
CAGATATTGTTATTTTTCTTCAATAACTTTTCATTATAGATATTTATAAGCTGTATAGTATCAAACTCATTCTCTTTATCTATAATATCACTTATCAGAATATCAGAGTCAGACATGGTATTAAATCTTACATTAAATTAATATCTTAATCTCTTTCTTTCATATATTACTACTCTTGACTTTATCTCAGACTTTTGAGATAGAAAGTAGTATGTGGCGGGCTGCGCCCGATCAATGATATAGACTATTCCATTACACTCCATAGATTCTTCCATTCCCGATCGCCGATCCTCGGCCGCTACGAACGCGCGTAATGTACGCTCCGATTCTCAGCCATTCTCAATCACTGATCCTCAGCTGCTACAAACACGTGTATATTCTTTCGCCCCGAAGCTCCACCGCGTACACCATCACATACACATATAAATATACCATCTCAATCACTGATTCTCACACTTTCTCTTTCTTTCCTTCTCTAACATTTTTATCTTTGTTAAATAAGATCTATCAATATAATACTGATCTATTCAGTATAGGCCTCTTACTCTATAAAAGCATTCATTATCTTCTCTTTAGAAATGATTATTCATCAAGAGATATTTGAATGCGTAATAACATGTAAGAAATAGAGAAACAGTCAAACAGTTAAGTGACACTGAGTCCTCAGATAGAAGCTTACTTGTCAGTCACTCTGACCCTGTAACAAGATCTTATAAAGAGAATAAGATCTTATAAGAGAATGTCAGTGAAAGATCTGAGAGTTCTGACACTCAGATATATGAGAATACAATTACACCTCTTCAGATTTCACAGATATCATACATTCAATGATTGATATAATCATATCTAACAATAATATGAAACTCTCGAACATGAGTATAGACATGATGCCACAGTGGCTTCAAGCAATGTTGAAATTACAACAGCAACAGATAGCAGATATGCATGTAACTCAACAACTTCAATGTGAAGAGATTCAATGATTAACTCATGCAATTTCAACACCTACAGAATTGAATACAAAAGTGCTGAAAGAATACTTAGATGCTCTCACATATTTCAATGCTTCTGATCTCACTCTCTACTCATCATGAAGAATGGAAATGCTTATGAAACTGAGTATAGATGAAGATTTCATTGACTTGTTATCTAATCAAGATTGATATATCAATGAATGATTGAAGAATCATGTGAAACAGAAGTTTCATTCATGAATAAAAGCATGTAAATCAGTGTTGTGAATGTCTGATAATATTATGAAACATCTTGATATTCTGTTCTGAGACACTGTCATGCAACAGAAAGTATTAGATTGATTACAGAGTATCTGACAGAGAAACACTTCTCTTACAACATTCATTCCTGACTTCAACATCAAGATTCTAGAAGCAGATGATCAATCTTGAAAGAATTGAATGAAGATTAGCATACTTAAGAAGACATTGACTTTCAAACTCTTACAGGCTCTTGTAAGTGTAGATGAAGACTAGACTTATGAAGGCTTCTGCACACAGCTTCAGACATTGAACAATCATCTTACCAAGCTCAAGAGTATACAGAATAGTCATAGAAGACATTACACTCACACACCTGCACTGAAGAATAATAATGATGCAGATATCATGAATTGAGTAGACTTAAATATCTACACACAAGCAAGAGTTTTCACTGCTTGAATAGACTTCTGAGTTTCTGAGATCACTTCTGAAGAAGTCACTGATCAATATCAATGTGAAGTATACATTAACTGTAACTGATCAGAACATATTGCTTCTAACTGCTGATTGATCTATATGCCTTTATACTTGAGAGAAAGATCAGTGCCTTCTTGTTCAAAGAATGAATCAGTGCCTGTCCATGTCAATCATGTTACATTAGAAGAAGATTCGCAAGATAACTATGAGAAAGTCTCAGTGAAACAGGGAAAAGATTAGCTTCTGTTCAAATTTGTAAACAGAAGCTTGAAGAGGTTGAATAATAATAATTTGAAGAGAAGATGATAATAAATGTGATTCTTATATCTACTGTGATTGATAATATGTATAATATGAAAGTCATGATAGACAGCAGTCTATGTCACTATGCAATGATTAAATCTTCATTTGTGAGACATTATAATCTTCAGCATATTCTCTTATCAAAACCCTGACTCCTTGCAGAATTCAATGACTCAAAAGATGTTTGCACTCATTACATGATGAAACTAAACATAGATATTGAAGAACATCAGTGTGAAGACACCTACACATATGAAGTTGATAATCTTGATTATAATCTTATGTTAGAACTTGCCTGACTATCTGAACAAGGCATCTTATTGAACACTTGAAACAGGAGTTTAATATTCCCTAACAAAGATAGGGTTCACAAGAATGACATTCACAAGACTATGAATCTGACACAGATCTCTGTCAATGTCTATGAAATCCTCAGAAAAAGAAGTCACTGAAAGAATCATCAATAGCAGAATCATATGTCAATCTATTTCATCAGTCTGACTGATATTAAAAAAGCTCTAGAAAAATTATCCTGTGTTATAATAACAGATTCTCATACAAAACTCTCTCAATAATATCATGAATATCTAGATGTCTTTCAACAAGATAATAATACTACAAATCTATCTTTCTTACAAGGTTCAGAAGTGGACCACAGTATCAAGTTGAAAAAGAAGAACAACAGAGACTCTGAATCATCATGAGGCTCTCTTTATAACATGTTCTGAGATGAAGTTCTTCTTCTTTGAAAGACACTTAATAATCTGTTGAATAAAGAATTCATACACATTAGCAACTCTTTCACTGCAGCCTCTATTCTCTTTGCAAAGAAACCAGATGAAGAACTTCAGTTCTGCATGAATTATCAAGAATTGAACAGATTAATGAAGAAGAACTGTTATTCTTTATCTCTTATCAATGAAACTCTAGCTCACATTGAATAAGCTTAATGATTTACAAAGTTAGATATTATCACTGTGTTTCATAAGATTCGCATTACTGAAGAAGATGAGTGACTTACAGCATTTCAACCATGATATAATCTCTTTGAATGAGTAGTCACATTCTTTGAACTGACTAACACTGTCAGTACATTTCAGAAGTATATCAACTGAGCATTTCAAGATTTCCTTAATAAATTTGCATCTGCATATCTTGATGACATTCTTATCTTCACTGATAAATTCAGGAAAGAATATCAAGAATATGTGTGAAAGATATTACAACAGCTACAAGAAGCAGAACTACTAATAGATATTGACAAGTGTGATTTTGAAGTCAAGAGTATCAAGTATCTGGGTTTTATTATAGAAGCTAGCAAGAGAATTCAAATGAATTCTGAGAAAGTCTTCACCATTCTTGAATGAGAAGCTCTGTGTACTGTGAAAGATGTATAAAGCTTCATCAGATCTGCTAACTTCTATCAGTGATTTATATGAAACTTCTCAGATATTGTGAGATCACTTACAGATCTCACTAAGAAAGACTCAGTATTTCAATGATTAGCAGACACTAAAGCTGCATTTATACAGATGAAGAAGATGTTTATTAATACTTCTCTACTAATAATATTCAATTCTAATTATGAGACAGTTATTAAGGCTGATTTCTCTGACTATATAACAGGAGAAGTGATACTGTAGTATGATAATAAAGATATTCTATAATCTTATGTCATCATGTCTAAGAAACTGAGTCTCACTGAATGCAATTATAAGATCTATAATAAGAAACTTCTTGTGATTGTACACTGTTTAGAAGAATGAGACTCTGAACTTCAAAGTATCTTTAAATTTGAGATAGTCACAGATCATAAGAATCTCAAATACTTTATAACTATCTGTAAACTTACTGAACAACAGATATGATAATCTGAGTTTCTAAGCTGCTTTCATTTTATAATACACTACTGTTCTGACAGTCAGAACTCAATGATAGATGCTCTCTCATGATGAGAGTAAGATATATTATTCAATATAACAGATACTTACTGAATGAACTGAGAGCACTAGCTCTTGAATCTGAAGATACTAGTTAATCAAGATAAAACAGCTCACAGTATCATATATACTTCTCTGATTAGAACTGATATTGATATCTTCACTTTCTCTACACTGAATGAACTGTGACATACAGCAGCTCAGACTAATGAACTTCTTCAGACTCTCACTGAAGCAGTACATCAAAGAGCATCTCAATTCCTCTCAGAACTATATATAAGAACTGATATCTCAGAATGTTCAATTGATGATAATAATGTTCTACAATTCTGTGAACAACACTGAGTCTCTCACTCTGAACTCTTATACACTCAGATAATGTAAGAGATGCTTGATTTATATATAATCAGTCATTCAGACTGTGAATAACTGTATAGAATGATCTTCTGAGAATTCTACTGATCTGAGATATTAAACAGTATCAGACACTTTGTCTGAAACTGTAATCACTGTTCTTCTATTATCTCATGAAAAAACTGTAGAAAAGATCTACTAAAATCACTCAATGTCTCTGATTGAATCTGATAAGATATAGTAATTAACTTCACTGTTAATCTATCTGAGAGTAAGAATTATAGAAATATTCTGATCATTGTTGACTGACTAAGTAAGAATGTAATATTAAAATCTTGTGATAAGATGAATACTGAATAAGTCACTGAAGCCTTCTTATAGAGTTCATTCTATCAGATGTATGAGTTACTGAGATTGATAGTATCAGATTAGAGCTGTTAATTTGTGAGCACTCTCTGAACAAGAATCTGTCAAGTTCTCAAGATTATATGCTGTCTGTCAACTATCTATCACTCTGAGACTGATGATGTATTAGAACAGATAATTCAGACTGTAAAGAATTATCTTTACAAGTTCTGCAATCACTTATAAAATGATTAACTTGACCTGCTTCTACACACAGAGATCACTATCAATAAATGAGATACTGTTTTAACAGACATAAGCCTGTTCTTTCTTATACATAGTTATCACATGAAAGTGTTAAATCTTCTAGAGATCACACAGTTCATATCAAATCTCTGCAGTTCAATTCAGATCACTGATAATATAGTAATGAAGCTCTGAGATGTCTGTGATTGAGCAGAGACCTTCATAGCAACTGTGAAACAAGATCAAGAGAATTAAATCAATGTTTACTGAGACCCTGTTAAACAATATAGGATAGGAGATCTGATATGATTGAATCTTAAGAATATATAAATCACATGTTTATCTTGTACACTAGATTACTGCTGTATTAGATATAAAGTGATAGAAGTTCTAGATAGTCATAACTACTGTCTTGATACATCATCAGAGATTCATGATGTATTTCATACAAGCTTGCTTCACTGTGCTGTCATCAATTCATTTCCTTCTCAGCTGACTTCTGACTGACAGTCATCAGACATTATAAGAGAAGATAATGAGCTTGAGTAAGAGATTGAGAATATTCTCAATGAGAGACTTCATAGCTGCAGCTGATAATGTCTTGTGAAATGAGTCAGCTATGATCAACTGATCTGAACTCTGAGTTCTATGTTATCTGAAACAGCAGCTCTTGACTGATGAGAACTGCTTCTGAAAGAAGAGGGCTAATGTGACGGGCTGCGCCTGATCAATCATATAGACTATTTCATTACACTTCATAGATTCTTCCATTTCTGATCACTGATCCTCAGCCGCTACAAATGTGTGTAATATATGCTTCAATTCTCAGCCATTTCTGATCACTGATTCTCAGCTGCTACAAACATGTGTATATTCTTCTGCCCCGAAGCTCCACCGCGTACACCATCACATACGTGTATAAATATTCACCTTGATTACTGATTCTTGCACTTTCTCTTTCTTTCCTTCTCTAATGTTTTTATCTTTGTTAAATAAGACCTATCTATATAATACTGATCTATTCGGCGTAGGCCTCTTACATAGTAGTAGCTTGAATGAGAAATAATATATTTTTACTCAGTATTAAAATTTGATTTCTGAAGAAGTATAAAATCAACTTTTTATTTAAATATAATTTGAAGATAAGAATAAATGTAATTTAAGTTTCTATTCACATTGTTTTAAATAAATGTGATTTTTAAAGAGTTTTTAAATTTTTTTTATTATTTTTATTGTATATTTATACTAAAAGAGAGTAGAGATAGAGTAGAATTTAATCACTATCATCAGATACTAGATTATAACTATTTTAAAAAGCAGGAATCTTAACTGCTTACATTCTGTCTAATTTATTATCAGAGACATTTCTCAATTCTCTAATCTTAACAGAAGTTTGAGAATTCAAATTCTATTTACATTTAGATGAAGAATAAAGATTTAAAGATTTAGATAGTTGAAAGTTTCTTCTTTTTAAGCTTATAGTTATAGATTTACTAGCTTGACTATTCTCTTCAGTTCTAGATTAATTTTAAGCTTTATTCTTTCTATAGTTATTTTGAGTTCTTAGAGCATGTGTGTATTCTTTGAAGCTAGATGTATATTTTTCTTTATAATTAGAGTATTTAAGCAGAGTATGTTGATATATTTCATCTGTTTTTAAGCATGATTTACATTTATACTCACTAGTTTTATAATCTCTAGAACAGAATGCAAATTTTGAGTCTCTAAAATAAGAGATTATAAAGTGTTCATATCTTTAACAGTTTGAACACCGTGATTGAGCTTTGAGATTCATTCTTGAGTCTTTGTATTCATGAACTCTCATTTTCAAACCTGCTACTCTTACTTCAGAGATCTTTGATTATTCAAGTGTGTAGCAGGCTGTATCTGATCAATCATATAGACTATTTCATTACACTTCACATATTTCTACTGAGGCTCCGATTCTCAGTCACTGATTCTTGACTGAAAACTCTTGAAATTTCTTTTCTTCTGTTCTGAAGCTTCACTGTGTAACACATGAAATTTCTATTCTTTCATTCTCAAGCTTAACTGTGTACATGTATAAATATTCGCTCTGATCACTGATTTCTGCACTTTCTCTTTCTTTTTCTTTTCTAACATTTTTCACTTTTATTATATAAGATCTATATCTTAATGCTGATCTATTCAGTGTAGGTCTCTTACAAAGTGTTTTTGTATATACTAGAACAGAGGCATTTCTTCTGCTTTATCTGAACACAATTCAATTTAGTCATACAGACTCTTTTCTCAGTTGAATAGAATTGTATTCTTCTAATTCATTTTTAAGACATAGTATTTCTTCTTCACAGTCAAAAATTTCAACTGAAATATTATAAAGAATGAATTTATCTCACTTTTTATCTCTCTCAGATAGAATTGTTATTTTTAATCAAGATTTTATTACTGATTTTCAGAGATTCTGATTCTGAATAAGGAATTCTGCACTAAATTCAGACATTGTAGTCAGAATGATGAAATTTGTAAAGAAGAATAACTCAATTGAAGCTATAACTAGTTTTTAAACTTCAATATTAGTTATTAACTGAGAAAAGAAATGCTGATTAATTTCATTTCTAATTCTGAAAATGAGATTTATATTTAGCTTGTTTCTCTATAAGATGTTCTAATTTAAGACTTTGAGAATAAGTCTTCTATTTCTAAAGATTTCAATGTTTTTCACTTTTTATATATTTTTCTCTACTTTTCTATGAATAGAAGTATGAGCAGTATTCTTCTCAGTTTTCTTAGAATTTTAAGCAGATTTTGAGATAGCGGATTTAGAGATAGCAGATTCAGCTGCTTGAGTATATGTTTTCTTCTGATTTAAAGAAGAAGGTTTTCTTCTGATTTAAAGAAGAAGAAGAAGAAGTAGAAAAAGAAGAAGAGTAAAATGAAGAGTCAGTGATTATACTAGGAATTTTCAATGTTTTTTAAACTGTATTTGAAATCTCAAGTTTGAACTTGATCATCTTCTTTAGTTGTCTAGTCTGAGTAAGAAGAATTAACAGAACTTATTCATTCATGTCACTCAGACACTGCTTTTCAAGAATTTTACTTACTTTTTCAAGTTTCTGTATTTCAAGAACTTATTATTTCTCTATTTCATCTTTCTTTCTTCTCTTCAGAAGTTCAATCTCAGAAATAGCATTTGAGAAAGCATCTTTTTTCATATCAACTGAGTGTATTTTTGAACTTATTATTCTCACTCAATGAAAAGTTGATCAGACTGTTTCAATTAAGAGATTTCTAAGTCTATTATTTATTGAAAAGTTGATTAGACTGTTTTAAAAGAAGAATAAAAGACTTTTATATATAAAATACCTGATTTTTTTCACACTAGTTCAGTAACTAGATTAGATTTTTGAAGAGAATCTAATAAACTAAAATTGATTTTTAAGATAAATCAATAAAATCTTTACAATCTCTTTCTTAAGATATAGTGAGAAAAAGTATAATCTCAATTAATAGTAAATTGAATAATATGACAGTTTTTAAGGGAAAAACTGATAAAAAATAAGTTAATTTTTTACAGAGAAATTGATTAAAACTATTCAATTTTATTCTAAATCATTTAATTCTTCTCACACAACAAGTGTGTAACTCAAATCAGTTAATAAAGAGTGTAAAAAAGAATTTAGTATTAATAAAAGCTCTTCAGTCACTGAAAAAGTAATTCTTACTTAAAAGAATGTAAAATTATAACAGAAAATATCTCTGTTTTTAAATCTTTGTAAGAATATTGTGTATTATTCTTATTATTATTATTCTTTCATTATACTCATATGCAAGCAGAGCTTATGATGAGTTCTTACATGATGTTAAATACAGATCAAGTGTTAATTATACAGGAGAAAATACAGATATTAAGATCATGCTAAGATAACAAGAATATAGAAAAATACAAAGAAGTGACAATTAAATACATGCAATAATAACTTCTCAGCTCAGGAATATAGAGTAATTCATTGAAGTGATTTGTACATCTCTGTATTTATTAGAAATCTGAGGTGCTTGAGTTCTGAATTTAATGTATTCTCTGCAGGTTTCAAACCCACGCGCCTTGGTTTTTCACACCAAGGCACTATCAAGTGGCTGCATTAATCATTCAGCCACTGGGGCAAGAATATTGTGTAAAACTCAGAGAAAAACACCTTACTTTGTTAAGAGAGATAAAAAACTAATTCTAATATCTTTGTTTTTGTATTAACTGCTGTAGAAGAATAAGATAGAAACTGCTAAGATATACACTACTGTACACTCTTTATCAAGACTTTCTCTCTTCAGAGTCTTAATATTATAGAGAATATAAGTCTGTTTCTATATAATAATATAAATATTATCAGCAGAATGTAGAGAAACTAGTTATTTATATCTCAAAATAAAAGACTTTATCAATGATTATATTAGTATAGAGTTAATTTTTAAATTCAATAGAAATCTAGTATTGCTATTCTCAATCTCTTACAGAATCTATTGAATATTGAGATATTAAAACTAGATTTACTATATCTCACTATGCAGAGATCAGAGGTTCTGTCAGATCTTGAAATATACTAATTTTATAGTTATTAACATGTCATTGTCTGCTGATTATATATTAAATACTGTTCTCAAGATATCTTTTTATATTTTTCTACTGAGAATGAGTCAGATTGAAAGAAGTGATACAAGAATAAGACTTAGTATTAATGTCTTGATACATCAAAAACAGACAGAATTTTTACAGAGATTACACTTCAAATGTATTTATTAATTATATACTTAACATTATTACTGAGATATCTTTTTGTATTTTTCTGCTGAGAATGAGTCAGATTGATAAGAGTGATATGAGAGTGAGACTTAATATTAATGTTTTAAAACATCAAAGATAGACAGGGTTTTTACACATATTACTTCTCAGA
>NW_003101674.1:1580941-1583254 GCF_000003855.2 Blastomyces gilchristii SLH14081
CTAGGATCTCTTCATCTTACAGTCAGTGTGACTCAGTTGATAAGACTGATAATCAAGACAGCATATATTAGAGATATGTGAGTTCAAATCTCACTACTGACACCTGTCATATCTTACTCATGAAAGCTCTTATGTAATAGAGGCTGAGTTTAATTAGTAAGACTTAATACAGAGTAGAACTCTCTGTTAACTGTTGCAGCTATTGCAGTTAGCAATTTCACTAGATCATGTAACTTATCACTATATTAAACTCTTGTAGATAGATCTATTAATACAATCTTTAACTATTCTACAGATTATAGCCTGAATAATATGTTTCTTCTTTTAAAACATTGAATTAATATTTTTAATAAGAGTAGTTCATCTTTTTTAAAAAGACTCTTACTTTTTATTAGAGATATTTCATTTTCTCTAAATCTGCTGATTAATAGATTTATATACTTTTGACTTTTGAAAAGTATCATCTCTATTATGAAGAATATTTTTTTTTGTATATATTTAGAAGAAGCAGAGTCATCTTGATATAAGTGATATATCTATTACTTCAGAGTTCAGCTCAAGGCTCAGAATCACCTACTCTACTAGATGACTCATTAATAGAATAATTATAACATGGCGGAACCGAAGCGGTGACTAGTCAGCGGCATCACATAGAGATAGTTATTTAAGAAGCTGTATAAGTGAGCTTGACTATCTTGCTTGAATAGTGAGCTCATAGGCTACAGAGTTATTGTGAGAATATCACACATATGATACTTAGTATACTAAGAAGATTGTATAAGAAACACAGTAACTCTTGTATATATTTCAATAGAAGAAAAACAAATCACTGACTTCTTTGATAAGAAGCCAGCATCTAGCTATTCTATATAGATAATAAGTGAATACTCTTCTCTCATTTCATGAGTAAGAATAGCTGAAGTGATATCTCAGCAGTATCTCACTGTTAAGAAAGAGTAATCTGCTGACCTTGTATAGAAGTGAGGTTCTTATATTTATTAATCAGATCTTTCTATGATATATCTGAATAATATCATAGAGTGTTTGAACAGCCTGCTGTAAGAAATCCCGCTCCTCGCGGATTCTTTACCCCTATTTCTATCTCTCACGTAATCAATAGTGTTAGCGGCCCTTGGCTACACACAACTATATAGACTGGAGTTCGCGAATACTATTCATAACTCAGCTTGAATACTATTATACATTTAATCTCTATATTTTATCTTTCTATCATGAATACTTCTAGTAGTTAACATTACATATTATATCAAGCTGCAAACATCTGAATAATTGTCTGTAAGTACTTATTCTTACATTTCAAGCTCAGTCAGTCAGCAATTACTCATTATAACTGAAAAAACTAGAAACTTATATACTTCAATTTTCATGAACTCTACTACAGACACTCAGAAGCAGTCACTTGAATTATGAATAACTCTTATAAAAGAAGTTTCAGAGAACTTATAAATTACTTACAGAATATCATTCTCTGCATCTGTAATAGAGAAACTCTCTGACTTCATGAATAAATCAATCTCAGTGAAGAACATTCTTAAGCATCTTCTATAAGATTAAGCTATTTTTCTACAAGAAATGCTTACTGTCTGTAAACACTTTTAAACTGAGTCTTTAGACACGATCTTCAGAGACATCTGCAAACTGAAAAGAAACTTTCTTAAGTTATAATCACTTAAGATTACTTATTGAATCACAATCTATAAAAGCTTTTATAAGTTTGTATTTAAAATTAACTTATAAGCTCAGCTGTGTAACATGAAAGATGAAGAAGCTATTACTTATATAATAACAGATCTCTACTATACTGAGGTCAAGAACTGACTGAATTATCTAGAGAATGATTATAAGAGATTCTACTGATCTATTCTTAAGACTTATCTAGAGAATAAGTTAAGAGACTCTGTAAGCTGAACAGAGAATATCTGAGTCATAATCATTAATATTAGAAAAAGAGATGAGAAATCTGATAAAGACTACTCATAGTACTTTATAAAATTATGATGTGAATTGAGATCTGTGAAAACAGAACTCTGAAATAAGATCTGAATAATGATATTTATAAAAAGACTGAATAAAAATATGCAGAATAAGCTTATTAAGTAAGAGTCTAAGTTCTTAACTCTGAAGAAACTGATAACTCTTATTCATTACTTATAGATCACTGTGAGAGTTACAGATTTATAAAGAGTGAATTATTAACTGACTCTGTAAGAGTTAGGACAACAGAGAACAGCTCTATAGAAAAAGATAATCAGATGGAGAGAGATTCGTGTCTGACTACAGAGTAGAGAGAGA
>NW_003101674.1:1583354-1663044 GCF_000003855.2 Blastomyces gilchristii SLH14081
TTCAAATTTAAGAAGTCATGAACAGAGTCAGTAACAGTCTTCTTAAGAGTCTTGAAGCTGATATCTGAATCTGTTACTTCTCTGATGAAAATGCTTACTTACAGAGAGAGACTGTATCACAGTACTATTACTTCACAAGTATAAAAAGTATTAATAAACTCAGAATCTCAGATCACTGTAGTGTTTCTAAAGCTCACAGAGTAAATAAGCTGAATAATGAAAACTAAGAATCTGCTCTTATAATAAGCAGGATATAAGAACTCAGATCTGAGAACTGAGAGACTTATAAGAGTTATCTTTGAATTACAAGATCTCTTCAGAATCTGAAGAAGATTTATAGAAACTATAATTATCACAGATAGTATAGATAATATATACTTGAGACTTGTATAACTTCAAAGACATAATCTGTATATAACAGTCTATAAGTCATGTTTATACTTCTGATCAGTGTTAACAGACTTACTTACAGAGATAGAATCAGTTAATACTGTAGAGTTAATTAGAGAAGATAAGCTTATCTATATAATCACTTTACAAATGTCTGAGAACTTCATGATTATAAAAACAGAGCTTCAGATATCAGAGAAATACTGAGATTTTATAAAGATGTTCAGTCTAGCAAAGATAGCTGAGCTTTCTTCTCACTGTAAGAAGAATCTGATAATAGATTTAATAGAAGAGTAGAAACTCTTCTGAGAATCAATCTATAAACTCTCTTATTATAAGACAGAGATCTTGTGAGTCTATGTAAAGAAGAATCTGAAGAATGACTTTATCTAATCTTTACAGACCTCTGTGAGAGTCTCTGTGATATTTATAAAAAAGAAGAATGAAGATCTCAGATTGTATGTAAACTACTATAATCTGAACTCTAAGATAATAAAGAGTTATTACTCTCTATCTCTGATTGAGAATGTAATCAATCATCTCACAGAAGCTGTTATATTCACATAACTGAATATAATCAATATATATACACAGCTGTGAATACAGTCTAAGAATGAATAAAAGACTGTCTTTAGAACTACACTGAAATTATTTGAATATTTAGTAATATCTTTTAATCTGATTAATGTTCTCACAGCATTTCAGTCTTTTATTAATAAAACACTTTATACATATCTGAATATCTTTATGATAATGTATCTGAATAATATGATAATATACTTTATAAAGAAGAAAGAACAAACTGAGCATATATAAAATATATTAAAGATCTTAGATAAGGCAGAACTGTATATTAAGCTTATAAAGTACAACTTCAGTGCTTATCAGATTAATTTTCTAGAATATATAATCACTGTAGATGATATTCAGATGAAATCTTCACAGATTGAGACTATTCTATCATAACTGAAGCTAACTAGTATTTATAAGATTCAGATCTTTCTGAGCTTTATAAATTTCTATAGACAGTTTATCTTTATATTTATGAGAATCTTCTTAGCTCTTACAGACATACTGATGAGTGAAAATAAGAAGAAGTTATCTCATAAATAGAGAATGAAAAAGTTATTGAGAAGAGAGAACTGTAAGAACTTTCTTATCTCAGAAGCTTATAGAGTCTTTATAAGATTGAAACAGATATTCACAGATACAGTGATACTGTTTCACTTTAATCTCTTACTCTTAATCAGATTAAAGACAGATATCTTCTTCTTTACACTTTCAGAAATAGTCTTATAACTACAGTTAAATAAGAACTGAGTTTCAGTGATCTTTTTCTTATAAAAGATATAACTCATAAAGATCAACTATAATATTTATAATCAGAAGCTTCTTATAATAGTGAAATTCTTTCATCACTGATATCACTATTTTAAGAATCTTATAACAGTGATTACTGTTAAAACTGATCATAATAGCTTATAATAGTTTACTTCAATTAAGAAACTCTTGTGACAGTAGATTTACTGAGCTCAGAGACTGAGTGAGTTCTGATTCAAGATAGAATATATTAAGAGAACTAAGAACTCAGTGAATAAACTCTCTCACAGATCAGACTATGTTAAGAAGATCAGAGTGATAGATACAGAGAGACTAGAGAAGATAGAAAAGCTTCATAGAATGCTCAGACTGAGTGTTACAAAGAGATTAACTGAACAGTCTCTTAATTCTCTGTGAGAGAAGAGAAGAGAGAAAGAAAAGAAGTCTGTACAACTACTTTATATAACACTGAGAGTTAACACTCTGAAAATCTCTATAAGAATTCTTGAAGAGAGTATCTATAATCTGAAGAGTTTACAGACTTTAAGAAGTACTGTGAAAGATCTGATATAAGAGAAAACAGAGTATAAGTCTTTATAAGATCTTTTATTCAGATTGTCTGAACTGTAACTGAAGAATGAATATACTCAGTATCTTCAGAAACTGCTCACAGCAGAGATTAATTCTGCAGAAATAAAGAATTAAAGAGACTTAAATAATCTCTTATAAAGAGAGAGCAGGATTTATATATCTATAAATGAGTTTCTATATATAGAACTTATTAAAAGACATCATGACTCTTCTCTAGTAAGTTATTTTATAGATACTAGAACTCATAAGTTACTTATAAGAAAATATCTCTGACTGAAGATACAAGAACTTATAAAGAAGATAATGAATTCTTATACTATTTATTAGAATTCATAGATATTGCAGTTCAGATTATATAAAGAACTTACTTCTCTACTCATCTCACAGAAACCTTGAAAACAGCTAGAAATGAATACTCTTATAAGTCTCTCTGAAAGTAAGAACATATATAATACCTGCTTTAACAGTGTGCTGATGATAGTGAATTACTTTATCAAGATAACACACTTTATACTCACTTATAAGAACTTAAAGTTAAAGAATTTAACTCATATCTTTGTCTGTGATATGATCTGATTGTATGAATTGTCTGCAAACATTGTCTCAGACAGAGAATTAATCTTTATAGAAGAGTTCTGATCTGATTTGATAACTATACTGAAGATCTTATAAGATTTAAGCACAGCTTTTCATTAACAGATAGATGATTAGATAGAATATCTGATGAGTATATTGAAACAGTATCTGCAGTGCTTTATTAATTACAATTAGAATAACTGAGTATATTGATTATTATTCATAGAGTTTATATATAATAACTCAAAGCATGTCAGCATAGATAAAACTCTCTTTGAGATACTCACTGAGTCTTATCTGTGAATAATCTTGATAAATCTGTGAGAGTATACTATAAAGTGTGATAATATCTGTGAACAAGCTGAGAGAATTCAGAAGATTCAGAAGAAAGTCTGTGAATTCTTAAGAAAGATTTAAGAGTATTAGAAGAGATACTATGACTTCAAGTATATTATAAAGAGTTTTAAGAAAGATAATAGAGTCTGACTGAGTCTAGAAAATATTATTAGATAGAGATCTAGTAAGAAGCTGAATCTCTTACAGATAGAGTCTTATAAGATTATAAAGAAAGTTAACTCACAGTTCTATAAATTAAAACTATCATCTGAGTTGTAGATATATAATATTTTTTATATCTCTTTACTTTGTAAATATAAGAAATTCTTAGAAGAGAATTCTGTGACTCATCACTCTATTTATAAAGTACTAGAAAGTGAAAGAGAATATCAGATCAAAGAGATTATTAACTCAGAGAAGTAAGATTATAAGCTCTGATTCAAGATTCAGTAATAAGAGTATTCTGATAAGATGAATAAGTTCATTTGAGAATTATCTGAATAGATAAGACATCTGTAGAAGCTGAGATATGATTTTTATACTGTGAATTCTGATAAGTTAGAATGATACAGTCTTCACTAAGAATCTGATTGTGATAAAGATATTAACACTGTTATTTATAAATTCTAGTCTATAAGATAATGAATTTCTACTGAAATAAACAGTCTGCAGTGTATATAAAGAAAAGAAGAAATCATACTCTTATTAAAGTTAAAAAATAAGAAAATAAAAACAGAACTGTGAACACAATTTAGAGATTAATAAAGAAAAAATAAAGAAAACTTATATTCATATTCTTAATATCTGTAATACTCAACTCTCTCACAACTATTAATTTCTCTCTTCAAAGAAGTAGAGAGTATTATATCTGTAGTACAGATAATTGTTACATTTAATACAAAGATTATCAGAAATGCACAGACTTTAGAGAAGCTGAATATCAGAGTATATATAGTTGCAGCAGAGTCTTGAGAACTGACTATCTGTATATATAATTAGATATCTCTTACAAAGCAATATTCACTTTCTTAGTTATACTGAAGTATTCAGTCTGAAAATAATTAAGATATGAAGAGAGAGCTTATCTGCTCAGATCAACTTCTGTTATGAATTTATAACATTTATATTATCTTAATTACCTGAATTTTATAAGTATCTGAGAACTCATCTCTCATTGATAATGAGATTGCAGAAATGCACTGCAGTGTAAGAATCATTAGTAGAAAATCTAGATATATTTGCATATATCTGATCAGAGATTGTGTGAGTAGAAAGAAGATAGTTATAGGTCTACAGAACTGCAGAAGACACTGATAAAACTAAGCACTTTGTAAGAACTGTTAGCTAGAATCTGTAAGAAATTACTTATAAGAAGACTTACAGTAAAGAGAGAGACTGCACTGCTTAGAGTCAGAGACTGATCTGAGAAAGACATGAAATTAATCACTGATCTG
This sequence comes from Blastomyces gilchristii SLH14081, assembly GCF_000003855.2. Taxonomy (NCBI): domain Eukaryota; kingdom Fungi; phylum Ascomycota; class Eurotiomycetes; order Onygenales; family Ajellomycetaceae; genus Blastomyces; species Blastomyces gilchristii. Next base: position 1,588,022 of record NW_003101674.1, read on the forward strand.
AAGATCAGGTATGATGACAGAGCTGAAGAGAATAAAGATACTGTTATAAGTGATAATATCTCTGCTTCATCAGTCAGTAAAAAGCAATCAGAGAAGATATGAAGACACTTATAAGAAGCTTAATAGCAGTCAGATATTATTTACAAAGATATTAAAATTAAAAAAATTTTTATTCTTGAGAAGTTCTTGAATCAATATATAAATATTGTTAGAAATACTCTCTCTCTATTATCTGAGTGAAAACACTTCACAGATAAATGAAGATACTCACAGTTTATAAGAATAAGAGCTATTATAGAAAAAGAAAAAAGAAGATGAGATTCTGTGAATAGATCTGAAATATTTATACTACTCTAGAGAGATTTACTTACACTGTGAGTGATTCTGTAAAACAGTTAAATCACTCTAATAAATAAAGAGTGATTGTAAATTGCAGATCTGAATCTTTCTATATAACTATAAAGAGTGATTGCAGACTGCAGACATCTTGATTCTATAATTCTACAGAATTAATAAAAGAATGAAAAATTCCTCACAATTCTACAGTGTTAAAGAATAATGATTTGTAAGAATGAGTGAAAGATTAACTTATAAATACTTCTCTTTAATAAGAATAATCTCACAGAGAGTGATTCATCTGTGAGATAAATCTGTGTGATGATTATATAAGAATCTCATGAAAATGATTGAGAGTTAACTAAAACTCTTCTGTATGAAAGATATAAGATGAATCTGTGTAATAGTCAGAGAAGAATCTGTAGATTATAAAGAATCTTATAAAATAAGAAACTTAGTAACAGACTCTTTTCTCTTTATAATAACAAGGGATTTTTCCTCACTGAGATTTTTTATAGATATAAAGAATTTTTAGTGAGTATCACTGCAGTGCTGAGCTGATTCTATGAAGTCACTTAGTGAAAGACTTCATGAATGAAGTCTTAGAGAGGGAAGAGTATGTAAGAAATTCTGCTTCTCACAGATTCTTTATCTCTATTTCTATCTCTTATGTAATTAATAGAGTTAGCAACTCTTGACTACACACAACTATATAGACTGAAGTTCATGAATACTATTTATAACTCAGCTTGAATGCTATAATACATTTAATCTCTACATTTTATCTTTCTACTGTGAATACTTCTAGTAGTTAACAGTACATATCACGCCAAGCTGCAAACACCCGAATAATCCTCTGCGAGTACTTATTCTTACACCTGCGGAATGAATGAAATTATCTGCATGAAAGTGATGAGCTGTGTGAAACTGCAATGAGATCTTGATACAGCTGAGAATGTGATAATACTCTTCTCTTTAAGAGCATAGTTCTGATGCTCTCAAGATTACTGAATTAAGAGTTATCTTCATTATATAGCAATGATTATCAACTGATTGATAGTGCATGTGCTGTGTGTAATATAAAGAAATAGATGAGTTTTTCTGCTGACTGTGTAGATCTTTCTTTTTTCATCTTCATTCAAATTAAACATGTGATAAGTGAGTTTCTTATATATTGATTTGAGATGTGAAAAATATAGTTAACAAGTGACTTGCAGATCTCTAATCATATTTCATTCTATATATAAAATTCTCTGTAAAAGTGATGTATTTTAGAGACAAAGTTAACAGTAATAATAGGATTTTTTGAAAAGATCTCTTTCTCTGTGATACATTTTTCTCTTCCTCTCTCTCATCTGTAATAGTGAGTGCATGAGAGCATCATTCTTGAGAAATAATAAGAGACTTATTCTGATGTTTTTTAGTGAGTAATAAATATCTTCATGATGTGACTGCAGTCTCTGTAACTGTTAAGAAAGCTCAGTTAAAGATGAAGATAATAGTATTGACAGACTGCAGAAGCACTGCTCTTATTATTATATCTTCTTATTCTTCTTCTTCTTCTACTTCTCTTATGACTGTGACAGTAGTCACTGTATCTTGCAGTGAGATGTTATTTCTTCTGTCAGTTGATTTGTCTGTGTTCAGTTCTTTCTCTGCCTCTCTCACTGCTGTTGCAACACTGTCTCTTCTCTCAGTTAACACAGTGATGTATAACTCTGTGTGATCATTTGAAGAGAAATCTGAGAAGAGCTTGATTCTGAGAACAGTGACTCTGAGAAGCTTAATTTATAGTTTCTCTTTCACAGTATATCTGAGCTCTGCTCAGAATGCTGCTGAGTTGACTTCACAGAGTTCTGCAGTTTCTTTATCTTCTTTCTGTAAGAAGTCTCTGATACAGTCTCTGATCAGTACTGTCACTTATCTGCACTATGCTAAATAGCTGAAGAAGAGAGAGATCTTATATATCTATCTTTTCTCTCACTCTTATTATTTCTATTATATCTGTAACAATAACTTCTATCTCTCTGTAAGTATTATCTACTCTACAAGCAGATATTGTGTTGGCTCTGATAAGAAGCTCAAATACTTAAGTAGTACAGAGCAAGAGTCTCAGAGCTTTAAGTGTTGATAGATTCTATCAAGACTGAGAAGATTTCTCTTACTCATCTGTAAAAAAAGATAAAAGCATGAATCTCTGAGATGAAAAAACACCTCAGAATGACTGATCTTAAGAAGAGATCAGCTAGTACTGCTATTGAAAGTATCACAGAGATCAATTATCAATTGAAGAGAATCTTACTTCAATTGAAGCAGATGACTGAGATGCTTTATAAATTAATAAGTTAATACTTTAAGCATCTCTTATACTCTTCTATAGCATGCTTCTCTGCAGTGCTGCAGCACTAACTTCTCAGCAGATAAAGATACTAATACTGAAGACTTTAACAGTGAAGAATGAGTTTAATAAGAATATAATTATTGATGAGTAGGCTCTGATCTCTCTTTTTACTTTTTCAGCAGGCTGCAGCTCTATTAGAATAGCAGCAGTTTGCAGATTGATAATATTAATCTTTTTATTAATTTTAAATATCTCTTTTCTCTAATCACTTCAGGAATTTTACACTTGTGTAGTCTCATTAAACTTCTAAAAAATTCTTTGAGAGAAAATAGAAGAAGAGTGTTACAGAGTTCACAAGATACTGACTCATCACTGTAAGATTATGTTGATGATTACTACATCTACCCTAGTCACGTGCCACCCCAACCTATTCATTTAGTGTAACTCGCCTAGTTAGATTACAACATAATAATGTTATTCTTCAAGAGGTTATGAAGCTCTCTACACAATGAAAAGCTGTAAAATAATGTGCAATTGACATCTTCATGTGTTGTTACAAGTGTGTCTAGATGATTTATTGAGTGATTGAACTCATGATTAATCTAAGATTCAAGAGAATGCCTGACTTAACAAAAGAATACATATCTTCAAGACAGAGAAATGAGAAAATGCCAGAGTAGCAAACACAAGATCACAGATCACTGTTAACATCAATAATAAATCAGAAGGCAGCTTCTGAGGTGTTTAAGCTGAATGAAACCATCACAGAGAAACAGTCTGATAAGTTCAACAATGAATATAAAGACTCAGTTGAAGGCATCAGTAAGATGTCAGACAATGCAGAAAGCTTAAGTGACTGAAATAATAATGACTCTGTGAGTGAGAAGACTCACATGACACTAGAAATTGCAAGACTCCAGCATGAAGTCAAGTGAATGAAGACAGGCAGAGATGAAAATGAAGAGCTTAGTACAGATTTAATGAACTATCTTCAATGAAAGAGTAGAACATCTGCATTGATGAAGATTCTTAATGAATTCAGAAATCAAGTAAGATCTATAAAGAAGTCTGTTATACTCACTGACTCTGTAAATTATTCTATATGAAAAGAAGAGATTCTGCTTGCAGCAAGATAATCTGAAATGAATGATATTCTTAATAACAAGCAGATTAATTCTGATAAGAATGTCAGCATGAATATGCAATGTTTTTGATCAGAATGAAATATCTGATTATACAACTACATATAGTCTGTGATCACTCTGCAGATCAAATCTCACTTTATTATACTCAAGAAGTCTCAACTATCTGCTTATTCTCTATGATAAGTTATGAAGGATAATTTCAACGAAGCGGCCTCGCAGTCCGCAGAACTCACCTCTTGCAAGATTGACTGATTGAGATGACATCAAAATCGAAGAATTCTGATCGTGCATTTATCAAACATTTAATCACAATCAGGACTGATTATATGCAATTGAGATATAATATTGAAGATTTCATGTTTTTCAACAGACTTCTTACAGGGGTTAGTAAAGATTGATTGTCTTTTATAAAGAATTGAATGAATATAATAGAGAAGGATGAGAATGCTAGAACACTTGAAGATGATTTCATGAAATTGTATTGAGATATTCTTATACAATTGTCAGCTACTGACAAATCTCCCACCTCTGATGAAAAGATCCCTGCAAATAATACTCAAGATTTCAACAGAAAGAATAAAAAGGATAAGTAGAAGAAGAAGGTCTCTGAGAACAAGAACAAAGATTTCATCAAGCTGAATAGAAAGGGTAAGAATACTATCAAAAAATGTTATCATTGTCAGAAGATTGGCCACATTCAAACAGATTGCTGGTTGAAATTTTCTGAAAAACACTCTACTAGCCGCAGTAAGAATAAGAATAAGGATAAGAATGAAACAGGCTCAGTGTCAGTTCATAATATCATTGAGTAAGTATTTCATATAACAGAAATAGTCTATTCTACTGATTAAACTGGCAAAGATACCTGGGTTCTGAACTCTGAATTCAGTGCCCATGCTACACCTTGCAAGAATCTCATATTAATAGTGCCACAGAAGGTTAATGTCATATTGAAGATGACTGATAAATTAACAGCTCTTGTAACAGCTATAGAGAAGATGAATACATCAGTTGAAGAAGCAAATCTGCTGCTGCAGAATGTCCACTATGTTCTCAAGCTGAAGATGAATCTTATGAGTTGTGAGAAGCTTGTACACCAGAGCTATACATATAAGCAACTGATCTATGAAAATACTCATTTAATCTTACTAACCTCTTCTGACAAGATGTTGAGTTTTACTATCAAATTGAGTGATAAGAATATCTACATTCTGAAAAAACAATCAATGACTAGAAACTTGATTTAATTCACAATGTTAAATAATGAATTTGAATCTGTGAAAATTCTACAGTCTGCAGAGAAAAAAGGTTCTCTGCTAGCATTGCTCAATAAGAATATCAAGATTGTTGAACATACAATGTTACAATGACATTGAAAGCTTGATCATCTCAATTCTGTGAATATTGCTAAATTAGCAGCAGATTCATAACTGAGAATGAGAATCAAGAATGACAGGGCTTTGCTGTTCTGCAAGACCTGTGTACAGGCAAAAATGACACATTCAATATTCACATCAATGACAAGAACTGTTAAATCTATGATGAGATTCTTCACGAATCTTGCAGATGATGGCTGTACACTATATGATGAAATCAACCTCTCTACTCATAAGAGAGCTAATTATTGAATGAGTATTACAGATGATGTCACATGCTACAGATGAATTATTCTTATGATATCAAAGAGTGAGATCACTGCACATTTGATGATCTTTATTGACAGAATTGATGTCACTACTCAATGTTGAATTGAGACTTTACACTGAGATGATGAAGGTGAATTTAAAAGTGATGATTTAAAGACCTACTGCCAGTGAAAAGAGATCACATATAAGATCACTACATCTGATATATCACAGTTCAACGGCCCTGCAGAATGTGCCAATTGTATTATAGATGAAAAGACAAGAAGCTTACTATTCAATAGCAGACTTGCAAGAGAACTTTGAAATGAAGCTATTCAAGTCACAGTCATGATGATCAACATGTTCTCAACATCAACAAAGATTTACAGGTGTTAGAGGAGAACCTCATTATTCTCTTTTAAAGCTTGAACAGATGTTCAACCTTCTGCTCATTGAATATGCAGATGAGAATGTAAGATATATAAGAAGAATCTGAAGATTATTAATAAGCTCACAGATAGAACTGACAGCAAGTAATGATGATTAGTTGAATATTATGAACTGCATTAATATTGTATCTGAGACCCTGCAACCTGAAAGCTTGAGATTATAAGAGATATTGTTTTTGATGAAGAATTGGCAACAGAAGAAGCACTGATGAATGTCATTAGAGAAGCAGTCAAACTGTCAGAGAAATTGAATGTTCTTAACACTATGAAGAGATGATAACACTGCCTTCTAAGAAGACTCACAAAGAATAAATCTGATGTTTTAAAGATGCTTGCTGATGATGATATGAACAGCATGCTGGAACTGATATATCTACTAGATGATGAGATAGAACTTGTTGATAATGATATAAATGACTCTGTGAATGATGAAGATTCTGTACTCAGTGTTTTTAATGACTGTCTGATCACACTGACAGAGGTCAAAAGAAGTCATGACTGGGAACATTGACACCAGACAATGAAGAAGAAAGTGGAAACTTTTGAATGAAAGAAGACATATATTGTCATTGAAAAGGCCCTGGAAATGAACATTCTTACAGATAAATGAGTGTACAATCAGAAGTTGAATAACAAGAATGAAATCATCTGCTTTAGAGCTTGTTGAGTGATTAAAGGATTTCTACAACAATAAGATGTTCATTATAATAAGTCATATACAGCAGTGATGTCTGAACCTACATCACAGAGCTTATTCACTATATCAACAGCAAGAGGTTGAAAAGTCAGATCAATTGACTATGTATCTGTGTTTTTGAATAAGGTATTGCCTCAGAATGAGATGATATTTATGTCACTATTCACAGAGATCAAGCATGGTCATGATGAATTAGTAGGGCTTGTACATCAGAGCTTATATAAAATGAAACAGACAGTAAGAACATGGTATTTTATTGCAACAGAACACTTGTGAGTGACTCAGTCAATGAGAGAATTATTTTCTCTCAATTATAAGAGATCTAGAATGATGTTCTCATCTATAATATTAACTGTGTGAAGAAGCAGACTGCTCTTCTTGAAGATTTCTTCTAAGTCTGTGATCACATACTTTGCTTGAATTATGCTAAAATAATGATATTTTATTTCATTAGTAAATTTTACATGATCTGACAGATCTATCTTCTTTCAACTCTTTATTAAAGAAAAAGAATAGAATATGAAGTTAGTATTCATTCTGAAGTTGAGTAGGCATCTTACTGATATGTTCTCATTCAGAGTATATATTGCAATTGTAATATAAACTTAGAGATGTGAGAATTATTAATTCTTTATTTCTTTCTCTTCTTTATCTTCTATAGATATATTTATCAGAAGAGAAGTTAACTTTGAGAAGATATCTTCTTAATTTCTTCTCTTCTTCAGTTTCTTATAATTACTAATATAGTGATCATCAGCTCTGCAGTTGAAACAGAGATCTTTATCAACTCTTTTTTAATATTTCTTCACAGTGAGTGAAGAATCAGAATACTTGAAATTCTTCTTTACTTTCTCTATACTGAAGCTGTCACAGCACTGTTTAGATTCTATTATTAATTACTTAGAAGAGATCTTATTAATCTTTTTCTTAAAGAATTGATTATTCAAATACATTCAGAAAGTCAGATTGACAAGCTCAGTATAATTAATTGATAAACTCTGATATTATGATATTATTATCTGCATCTTGAAAGTCAGCTTTATGAGATAAAGCTGTGTTTTTAATTGATTCAAATCATCAGTTAATTCCTCTCAATATTCTTCAAATCTTATATTGAAATTAAAAGAATTCTTATTATCTCATTAATATAATAAGTTGAACTACTATACTGCTGTAAAGCTGTAGTTATAGTAATCTTTAATTTAATTTAGTAAAAAGTTCTTGAATTCTTTTCAAGTTATTACAGCATTAGTACACTCAAGCTCTCTCTTCTTAATAGCTCAAGTAATTGCAGAGATATCTTTAAGAAGATTGACAGTGTATATTACTCATATCTCATGAGTATTATACTGACTTGAATTAAGGTGGAATTTCTGTTCAAGAGTACAGATAAAGCTGTGAAATTCAGACAATGTGTTTTTCTTATATTTTGAAGAATCTCTGATCTTAATCTCTCTATCTTTATAATAGATGTAGATGTGTAGAGACTGCAGCAGTGACAGAATAATTGAAGAGCTCATATTAAAATATACAGTGAGTTCAGAAATCTTAGATTTCTGTCAGAGTAAAGATGCACACACTCTAGAGAATGATGTAGAGTTTTTCTCAGAGAGTGAGATCAGATCAGTCTCAGTGCAGATGTATAAGATTATATCAGTCTGTTAGAGCTTGACTGATTCAAACTTATAATCAGATTAAGTGATTTAAATTGTAATATAACAGAACTGAAGCAGTGACTAGTCAGTGATATTATATAGAGATAGTTATTTAAGAAGCTATATAAGTGAGCTTAACTATCTTGCTTGAATAGTGAGCTTGTAGACTACAGAGTTATTGCAAGAATATCAGAGATATGATACTTAGTATACTAAGAAGATTGTATGAGAAACACAGTAACTCTTATATATATTTCAATAGAAGAAAAATGAATCACTGACTTCTTTAATGAGAAGTCAGTATCTAGCTATTCTATATAGATAATGAACAGATATTCTTCTCTCATTTCATGAGTGAGAATAGCTGAAGTGATACCTCAGCAGTGTCTCACTGTTAAGAAAGAGTAATCTGCTGCCCTTGTATAGAAGCAGGGTTCTTATATTCATCAATCGGATCTTTCTATAGTATATCTGAATGATGTCATAGAGTGTTTGAACAACCTGCGGGATGAATAAAATCATCCGCATGAAAGTGATGAGCCGTGTGGAACCGCAATGAGGCCTTGGCGCGGCCGGGGGCGTGACAATAATTACTTATTATGAGAAAGTTTCTGAGTTATAAGATGAGACTGATGTCAGTTTTCACCAGAGTATGAAATTTAATGATGAAATAATGAAGAAGCTTTAGAACAAGGAAAAGCAGAGTTAATATTTATCCACAGAATATGTTTATTTCAACTCATCAAATTCTTCACTATCTCTCACTCTCAGAATGCTGACTTTTAATAATGATTCAAATCAATCTATCTATTACACTGCAGGCAATCTTATACATCTTATACAGATAATGCTTCAGAATCAAATGACTGCAGCTGATATTATATAATATCTCATTACATCTATCTCTACACAAAGAGATACTATGAGAGGTGAGTTATAGAAATATCAGAAGAAAGTCAAACATGCACTAGACATTAAATCAGTAACTACATTTAATGACTCTAATTATGAAGCCTGATGTGTTGATACATTAACTGATATAAAAGTTATTGATGAAACTGACATTTTATTGAGAACTCAATAAGAATTTTCTTTTACATATTATATTGATTCTGAGAAGTGAAAGATTCATTTCAAGTCTCTATATAGATATATACTGTCAAGCCTTGTTAGAAATATTTAAATCACTATTGAAACCTTGAAAGCTGACAATACCGCAGCTCTATAAGACAAGATCAATATTGAATATGCAATATCACTGACTGAGAAACATGTTAATATCTTCAAGAAGTTGACAAAATTACAAGTTAAGAATGATGATTATCTTACTTTTCAGAGATATTTCTGCTATCTTATTACTCATCACAGAGAGCTCTGTCATTGTACTGAGAATGTATATTATGATCCTTTTCTCAACAATCTACAAGATTATCAAAAATTATTTATTAAGATACATCTGAATGAGTTTTTCTTCACTGATCAAGAACTCATTATCAACATTAATATTAATGATTTGATGAAGCAACTGATCAATCATACATTCAAGAAGATCATTACTAAGCAGAAAAAGCAGTCTCAGACTGATTCTGTGACTGTGAAAAAGAATAAGAACAAAGATGAGAATAAAAGCATATCTGTATGAAAGTGCACTCACTGCAACAGACATGAATATACTATTAACAGATGTTTCATCTTACACCCTGACAAAAAGAAAAAGAAGATGAACAAGAAGAATGATGAGAAAAAGAAAGAGAAGAAGAATGACTTAATGAGTTCTCAATCAGCAGTAAATGCAGTAATTACAAAGATTCAGTTCTATTTCTCTTTCACAGTCACTGAAAATCATTCTCTCGATCTTGATATTAAAACATATATATAAGTCTGAATATGATAGATAAGCTTCATTCTTTTTTAAATATCAAATCTTTTAATGATAACATCTCTGTTGATTCTGTAACTGAGGAAACTGAGTTGATCAAGAAGATTGAAACTGTTATCTTGAAGATTGAGAATGATAATGTTAACTTACAGAATGTTTACTATATTTCTAATATTATAGTTAATCTACTCTTATTTACAAAGCTTGAAGATCAGAGATTCTGATTTACATTATCTGTCACTATTCTCTCATTTTTCATTTGCAGAGCTCTGAATGATATTATTTTTCATACAGTTCAGATCACTTATAATAACATATACAGAGTCACTGAACAGAACTTCAATGAGAATTTCAATTATCTGAGTAAGACAGTTAGATATATTGCAATACCTCATGAGTATAATTTTGATTGAAAAGTTGTTTTTTCTGTGACTGCTGTCACTACTGTTAATAACATTGATTCTGCAGTCATGAGTATATATCTCAAGAATACAAAGATATCAAAGACTCTTTTGAATTAATATTACAATCTCAGTCACATTCATACTGATACTATAATTGCTATGATTAAGAATTCTCATACTGAAGTCAAAATTAATGATTCTAAGACTAAGTTCTTTTACAAAGAATGTGTTAAGATAGGTATGATATAAGATTATTTAAAAATACTAATGCCTAGATCTATTCAACTCATTGAGAAGATTCATATTAATCTTGCAGATGACAGATATATATTGAAAGATCTCTCTGATTATCTCTTAGAGTGCTGTCAGAGAATTAAATACTGAATACTTATCATCTGTGATACAACTCACTACTGTTGAGTATATTTTTTAAAGTTCAAGAATGAGACTGTTCAATTCTTTGAGTTGTGACTCAGATTCATAAGTAATCTCAGGTATATAGTTCCTGCTTTTCTACAGACTTATATTGATGATTTTTTCTGATTCACATGTATACACACAGGTATGAATTCATATAATATCAAATAAGAATCAATGACATCTCATTTATCATATTAAGATGATGTTTCTGAATATGAAATCTGCACTATCATGAGCTGAGTTAGAGCTGCTCTTTTAAAAGATAATCTCTCTAAGAAGTTCTGAGCAGATGTTCTAGAGACAGTGATTATAATAATCAATAATACTCTTATATCTATAGTTCTTTATAACTTGAAATTTTGATCCTCTACTGCAGAGATCTCTATGATTTCAAGTTCATATAAGATTTCTTGATATGCACTTACAAACACTTCACTGAATATGAGACATTTTCACTGATTGAGTGCAGAGGTTTTTATTCACTTACATGAATTTCAGAAGCTCACAGATAAGCTCTCTTTATATACTGATTTCTATTGTATCATTGAATTCAGTGGCACATTAATATATTATCCATGAAATTCTGAATCTGACAAGATTATTATCAGTAGTGATGTGAGGTTTCTGATTACTGAAAAATCAGAATCAGTTGCTACATCTGTAGCACTTATTAATCATATCACTGAATCAGAACCTGACATTCATCTGATTAATAATGAAGATGCTTCTGATATTAATGATCTGAATTCTACATAGTTGCAGCCTGTGAAATTGCTTGCTACATATACTCTGAGCTCTATTACAGATAACCTTCTGAAGTTCTACAAGAATGTCATATCTCTGTCAGAAGAAGTAGAAGATTATTGAAAGAAGTTTATACAATGCAAGATTACTGATCTGAAGAGATACAATACATGAAGTTTAATCTTTAGATCTGATATTCTGAAGAGTGAATCAATTGCTTCAGACTGTTAAGTGTTTCTTTAGAAAGATAGATTTATGAACTCAAATATCAATTCTGATAGTGTTCTTAGAAAATCATGTTAAGTGATTTATAATAACTGACTTAAGAAGAATTCTAGAGAAGAAATGTATACTTCTGTCATCACTGATACTGTCAATCATATTCTATTTACAATAACAGTACTATATAATTGAATACTTTATTAAGTGAATATAGTAATGACATATCTGTATGAGTGCCTTACTAAGAAGATCTATATGAGACAAGTCACTGATTTTAAGACAGGTTTGCTGAAAACACATATCTACATAATTGAGAATAGTTTATACAGTCTGAACTCTGCAGTGAAGATCTGATATAATTACTTAACAGCTCTGTTAAGTGATCTTGAATTTACAGTTAACATCTATGATTCAGCACTCTGATATTATACATTCAAACATCACCTCTATATAATGATCTATGTTGATAATCTTAACATTATATCTGAAGTTTCTGAGAATGCTGATTAACTAGTGAGTATGCTTAGTGAGAAATTAGAAGTCAAGAATCTACATTAACTGACTAAGTATTTAAATATAAAAGTTAATTATTCTGACAAAGAAATTGATTTAATATATTATCATGTAAGAAGTCTACACTGAATAGATCAGTATAATATATAGATCTTATATAACAAAGAGAAAAACATTAGAGAAGAAAAGAAAAGAGAAAGTATGAGAATTAGTAATCAAAGTGAATATTTATACATGTATATAATGACTGAGAATCAGTGATCAAAAATGACCGAGAATCAGAGTGTACATGTTCATAGCAGCTGAGAAGCAGTGATTGAGAATAACTGAGAATCAGAGTGTATGTGGTTGAGAATGAAGTGATTGAAATCTATGAAGTGTAATGAAATAGTCTATATGATTAATCAGGCACAGCCTGCCACATTAGCTTCTCTCTTTCAGAAGCAGTTTTCATCAGTCAAGAGCTGCTGTTTCAGATAACACAGAACTCAGAGTTCAGATCAGTTAATTATAGCTGACTCATTTCATGAGATATTGTCAGCTACAGCTGCAGAATCTCTTATTGAGAATATTCTCAATCTCTCACTCAAGCTCATTATCTTCTTCTATGATGCCTGGCAGCTGTCAGTTGAAAGTCAGTTGAGAAGAGAACAGGTCAGTGACAGCATAGTGAAGCAAGCTTGTGTGAAAGACATCATGAATTTCTGATGATGTGTTAAGATGGTAGTTGTGACTATCTAGAACTTCTATCACTTTATACCTGGCATCGCGGTAATCTAGTGTACAAGATGGACATGTGGTTCATATGTTCTTGAGGTTCAATCACACAAGGTCTTCTATGTTATACTGCTCTGCGGGATCTCATCAGATGTTGGTTTGATCTTCTTAGTCTTGTTTTGCGGTCGCCATGGAGGCCTCTGCCCAGTCGCGGGCGTCTCGGAGCTTCGTTACTATATTATCAGTGATTTGGATCGGACTGCGGGGGTTCGGTGTGAACTGTGTGATCTCTAGGAGATCCAACACTTCCATGTAATATCCGGGTGCGTAAGGGTTCGGAGTGAGGGACTCAGCGTTGTTCGCGGAATTGTAGAGTGTTATTATCGTCGATTGAACATTCTGAGATGTCAATTCTTACATGTAGTTCTGGGGGAAATCAGGGTGCTTCTTGTTGTACTGCTTCAGTGAGTGCTCAGAGAAGTTCATCAGTTTAAGCTGCTGTATGTTATAGCTCATCTAATGTAGGTTCAGAAGAAGTTGAGATATCAGTGACAGTTCTAACTGGAGAAGCATGTATAGTTCTAATTAGAGAAGTATGTATAGTGTCATGAGCTGTTTTATCTTGATCAACTAGTATCTTCAGATTCAAGAGCTGATACTCTCAGTTTATTCAGTGAGTATCTGTTACATCAGATAATATATCTTGCTCTCATTGTAAGAGAGCATCTGTTATCAAGTTCTGACTGCTAGAACAGTAGTGTATTATAAAATGAAAGTAACTTAAGAACTCTGATCATTGCATCTGTTATTCAGTGAGTTTATAAGTAGTTATGAAGTATTTGAGATTCTCCTAATCTGTGATTATCTCAAATTTGAAGATACTTCAGAGTTCAGAGTTTTATTCTTCTAAATAGTATATAATTATAAGAAGTTTCTTATCATAGATCTTATAATTGCATTCAGTGAGACTCAGTTTCTTAGATATAAAAGTACATAATTATAGAATATCTTTATTATTATATTTAAATATCACTTCTTCTATCACATAGTTAGAGGAATTGACCTCAATAACTGTCTTATAATCAGAATTAAATATTATCAGTAGAGAGATATTAATGAATATCTTCTTTATCTATATAAATGCAGCTTCAGCATCTGCTGATTATTAAAATACTGAGTCTTTCTTAGTAAGATCTGTAAGTGATCTCACAATATCTGAGACATTTCATATAAATTACTGATAGAAGATGGACACAAACCGCTCCACCACGAACTCGCTCGATTTTTCGAATAAGAACCCGCCGATAGATCCATCGAAAAGCCCTCGATCATACGAGCATTTTGACCCCATCGCCGACCGCATACCCCGTGTGGTGGTGGAGTTATCCAGCCAAACGTGAACCAGACGTCGTTCAGAACTCCTGCGTGGGATTATCCCCCATTCTCCCCTACCACACCACAACCCCGGGCCAAATTGCCATACAAATTGTAAGGTGAAGAGACCTAGCCATATGCACCAATCTTCTCGATTTTGGAAGATCCCCGATCTGTAGTTGTGGAGATATCTGAGGAGCAACCTCCGCGAAAACCCTGTCCATCTTTGATGTTCCAAAACACCAACACCAAGTCCCACCCTCGTACCGCCCTTCCCAATCTGGCCCATCCCCGGCAGAAAAATACAAAAAGATACCTCAGCGATAATATCAAGCATATAATCAACAGCCACTTCTGAAGTGCAACCTCTGCAGTCTGTCTTCAGTGTATCTAGACATCAACACCAAGTCTCACCCTTGTACCACCTCTCTCAATCTGGCCCATCCCCAACAGAAGAGTACAAAAAGATATCTCAGCAACTGTACTTAATACATAATCAGCAGACACAACAACTATAAAATCAGTATATTTCAAGGTCTGACTGAGCCTTTGATCTCTGCACAGTGAGATATATTAAATCTAGTTTTAATACCTCAATATTCAATAGATTCTGCAAGAGATTGAGAACAGCAACACTAGGTTTCTATTGAATTTGAGAATTAACTCTATATTGATATAATCATTGACAAAGTCTTCTATTTTGAGATATAAATAACCAGTTTCTCTACATCCCGCTGACAATATTTATATTATCATATAGAAACAGACTTATATTCTCTATAATATCAAGACTCTGAAGAGAGAAAGTCTTGATAGAGAATATACAGTAGTGCATATCTTAGCAGTTTCTATCTCATTCTTCTGCAGCAGTTAATGCAAAAAAAAAGATCTTAGAAATAGTTTTTTACTTCTCTTGAAAAAGTAAGGTGTTTTTCTCTGGATTTTATACAATATTCTTACAAAGAATTAAAAACAGAGTTGTTTTCTGTCATAATTTCATATTCTTTTAAGTAAGAATTACTTTTTCAGTGACTGAAGAGCTTTCATTAATACTTAATTCTTTTTTACACTCTTTATTAACTGATTTGAGTTGCACACTTGTTGTGTGAGGAGAATTGAATGATTTAGAATAAAATTGAATAGTTTTAATCAATTTCTCTGCAAAAAATTGATTTATTTTTTATCAGTTTTTCTCTCAAAAACTGTCATATTATCTGATTTATTATCAATTGATATCATACTTTTCCTCACTGTATCTCAAGAAAGAGATTGTAAAGATTTTATTGATTTATCTTAAAAATTAATTTTAGTTTATTAGATTCTCTTCAAAAATCTAATCTAGTTACTGAACTAGTGTGAAAAAAATCAGGTGTTTTATACACAAAAGTCTTTTATTCTTCTTTTGAAACAGTCTGACCAACTTTTCAATTGAAAACAGACTTAGAAATATCTCAATTGAAACAGTCTGACCAACTTTTCATTGAGTGAAAACAATGAGTTCAAAAATACACTCAGTTGATGTGGAAAAAGATGCTTTCTCAAATACTATTCCTGAGATTGAAATTCTGAAGAGAAGAAAGAAAGAAGAAATAGAGAAACAACAAGTTCTTGAAATACAGGAACTTGAAAAAGCAAGCAAGATTCTTGAAAAGCAGTGTCTGAGTGAGATGAATGAAGAAGTTCTGTTAATTCTTCATACTCAGGCTAGACAACTACAGGAGATGATCAAGTTCAAACTTGAAATCTCAAACACAGTTCAAAAAACCTTGAAAATTCCTAGTACAATCACTGACTCTTCATCTTACTCTTCTTCTTTCTTTTTTCCTACTTCTTCTTCTTCTTTGAATCAGAAGAAAACATATGCTCAAGCAGCTGAATCTGCTGTCTCTAAATCTGCTGTCTCAAAATCTGCTCAAAATCCTGAGAAAACTGAGAAGAATACTGCTCATGCCTCTATTCATAGAAAAGTGAAAAAGAAAATATAAAAAGAGAAAAACTTTCAAATCTTCAGAAATAGAAGACTTATTCTCAAAGTCTCAAATCAGGACATTCTGCAAAGAAACAAGCTAAACTCAAATCTCATTTTCAGAATCAGAAATGAAATTAATCAGCAGTTCTTTTCTCAGTTAATGACTGATATTGAAGTTCAAAAACCAGTTATAGCTTCAATTGAGTCATTATTCTTTGAAAACTTCATTATTCTGACTACAATGTCTGAATTCAGTGCTGAATTCCTTATTCAGAATAAGAATCTCTGAAAGTCAGCAGTAGAATCTTTGCTAAACACAACAATTCTATCTGAAAGAGATGAAAAGTGAGACAAATTCATTCTTCATAATATTTCAGTTGAAATTTTTGACTGTGAAGAAGGAATGCTACTTCTCAAAAATGAATTGAAAGAATACAACTCTATTCAACTGAGAAAGAAGCCTGTATAACTAAATTCAATTGAGTTCAGACAAAGCAGGAGAAATGCCTCTGTTCTAGTATATATAAAAACACTTAAACAGTCAAAGATCTCTGAAGTAAGAGTAGCAGATTTGAAAATGAGAGTTCATGAATACAAAGACTCAAGAATGAATCTCAAAGCTCAAACACAGTGTTCAAACTGTCAAAGATATGAACACTTTGCAATCTCATGTTTTAGAGACTCAAAATGTGCATTCTGTGCCAGAGATCACAAAACTAGTGAGCATAAATATGAAACATGCTCAAAAAGAGATGAAATTTGTCAATATACTCTGCTTAAGTGCTCTAATTACAAAGAAAAACATACATCTAGCTCAAAAGAATGTATGTTTGCTTCTAGAACTCAAAAGAACTGGAGAAAAGATGAAGCTCAAAGTCAATCTAGAACTGAAGAGAAGAGTCAAGCCAGTAGACTTACAACTGCAAGCTTAAAAAGAAGAAACTCTCAACTATCTAAGTCTTCAAACTTCAATTCTTCAGCTAAATGTAAACAGGATTTGAATCCTCAAACTCCTGTTAAGATTAGAGAATTGAGAAATGACTCTGATGATAAACTAGATATAATGTAAGCAGTTGAGATTTCTACTTTTCAGAACAGTTATAATCTACTATCTGATAATAGTGATTAGATTCTACTCTACTCTCTTTTAGTATGAATATACAATAAAAACAACAAAAAAAGTTTAAAAACTCTTCAAAAATCACATTTATTCAAAATAATGTGAATAGAAACTCAAATTGTATTTATTCTTATCTTCAAATTGCATTTGAATAAAAAGTTGATTTTATACTGCTTCAGGAGCCGAATTTTGATACTGAGTAAAAATATGTCATTTCTCATTCAAGCTACTACTGCTTTTTACCTCAAAAGTCTGAGATAAAGTCAAGAGTAGTGATCTATGGAAGAAAGAGATCAAGATATCAATTTAATCTAAGATTTGATATCATGTCTGACCCTGATATTCTGGTGAGTGATATTATAGATAAAGAAAATGAGTTTGATACTATACAGCTTATAAATATCTATAATGAAAAGTTATTGAAGAAAAATAACAATATCTGAATAATTGATAGAGGATTTCTGAACATAACTTCATCAAGAAACTCTATAATTGCAGAAGATTTCAATGCACATCATCTCTGATAAAATTCAGAATGCAAGAGAGCAGTGAGAGCTGATAATCTGATTGAATGAACCTTTGAGCATTCAATAGATTTGGTTAATAAGTCTGATCAACAAACATTCTTTAGAAAAGGCATGAAACAGAAGTCTATTATAGATCTAATCTTCATATCATAAAATCTAATGAAAAGAAGACTTGTAAACTGGTTTATTAATTTAAATGAGACATCAGGATCAGATCATGAGATTATTCAATTTAATATTGAACTGAGTGAAAAACAAATGAGTGAAAATCCTCTTCTCTCTAATCAGTATAACTTTGAAAAAGCTGATTAAAAAGCAGTTAAAGAAAGCATAAAACTGTTAAAATCTGAAAGACAGAATGAGCTATATTGAAATTCTGATCAAGATATCTCAAATGAAATGCTTAAGAATAGAGTGAAGCTTATTACATCTATTATTCTAACAAGTGTTAGAGATAATATTTCAAAAAGAAAATCTTCTGAGTATTCAAAACCTTGATGAAATGAGAATATCTCATCTAAAAGAAAAGAATTAGCTACTGCTAGAAGAGATTGAAAGAATGATATAATATCTGATGAAGAGTTCAAAGCTGTCAGAAATGAATATTTTTCAGATATTAAAAGAGCTAAAACAGACTGTGGGAATAAATTTCTTGAAGAAGTATAAGAGAAGGAAGTTTTTAAAGCTTTTAACTATACTAAAACAAGAAGTGTAGCAAAACTTTCAGTCTTAGAATATGAGTTTCAGAATAAATCATATACAGCAAACTCTTTTGAGGAAAAATGTCAAGCTTTCATGAGAATTCTCTTTCAGAACTCACCAGATTCAGATTCAGATTCAGAGAAAGAGAATATATCACTTCTCAACTACATTGATGAAAATGACTGAGAATGGTCTGATCTTACACAAGATGAATTAGAGTCAGCTATCTTCTCAAGTTCTGTTAAAACTGCTGCAGGTCCTGATTCAATTAATCACTTGATTATTCAAAATATATATTCCTACTTAAAGAATGAATATTTTGAGCTCTTTTTCAATCTCTTGAAAAATGAATATCATTCTGAATGCTGGAGAGAAGCCACTGAAGTGATTCTTGCAAAACCTAATAGAAAAACTTCAATTCCTAAGTCATATAGAGTAATATCTCTATTAAACTGCCTAGGAAAGGTTTTAGAAAAGATAATAGCTACTCAACTATCTTTTATAAGCTCTATAGATGATTCTCTTTTATTCAGTGAACAAATGAGAGATAGAAAACAGTGTTCTGCAATTGACACTGTTCTCTCAGTTGTTCATGATATTCAAATAGCAAAGCATGAGAATCTGGTCTCAACTGCAGTTTTTATTGATATAAAAGAAGTATTTGATCATGTTTCAAAGTCAAAGTTAATTCAGACATTGAAGATATTAAAACTGTCACTTTCTCTAATAAAATGAGTTAACTGTTTTATGTCTAAAAGAATTATACAACTCTTCTTTGATGGAATGAAACAAGACAAGACTGAGATAAAAATAGAAGTATCACAGAGATGTTCAATCTCACTCATTTTATTTGCAATATACACTGCATATCTATTCAAAAATAGAAATATGAGAATAGTGTGATCTCCAAGTTATATGGATGATATTGGTCTAGTCTACAGCTCAAAAACTATCAAAGAGAATTTGAAAGTAATTGAAGAAGCTGCAAAGGAAATCTTTGTTAGAGCAGATATCAATGAAATTTAATTTAATATGAATAAAACTGAGTTAATTCATTTCTTTTCTAGATTCAATAAGAAAGAACTATCTCTAACTCTTTTAAATAGAGAGATTAAACCCAGTGTAAATGTCAAATGATTAGAAGTATGATTAAACTCCAAGTTGAATTTTAAATATCACATTCAACAAAGAACTGTCAAGGCAGAAAGACTATTGAACAACATAATCAGACTATCAAATACAGAGAGAGATCTATTCTTCCAGGCTATGAGACAGTTATATATAGCCTGTATTACAACAGTAGCTGATTATGAAGTTCAAGTTTGATGAAATAATCAAGGGAATTTCACTGAACTCTTTCAAAGTCTGTAAAACAGAGCCTTGAGAAGAATTCGGAGAGTATTCAAATCATCTTCTATTAAAGCAATGAAAATTGAAGCTTCAATTCCTTCTTCTGCTATTAGATTTGAAAAGACCTGTATGAACTATGCTCTGAGAGTTGTAAAGATGAGCTCAAATCATATAATCAGAGAAAGAGTCTCTTCTTCATTTTCATCAATTAACTCTGGAAATGAACTGGATTGGAATAGATTTCTTGATTGAAATGAAAATAATTCTTCAAAGAAAATGCCTTCTCAACTGTACAGACTATGCTCTCTGATTAAAAATCAATTTTCTTCTTTAAATATTGAAAAAGTTGATCATGAGAAGTTATCTCTCTGAAGAGAAAAGCTTGAATCTCTTATAGACTTACAAATAAGTGAACTATCAAAAGAGAAAGAATATGAACAGTATTTGAAGAGAATTTCTACAATCAATATAAAAGACTCTATTCTGATTTATTCAGATGACTCAAAAAATAAGAACTTGAATAGATTAGATGCAGACATTGCTTATACTGAAGATAATATTAATTTTATCTCAGATTTCTGAAATCTAGGCTCTGAATGTGAAGTCTTTGATGCTGAACTATTTATAATAGTGAAAGCTTTCAAACTCATTGAAATAAAATCTCATAAAAGAGAAAATTGTTTGAAAGAGACATGAATATTCTCTGATAGTCAAGCTGCTTTAAAAAGACTTAGAAATAGTCAGATTCATAATGATCAAATGAATCTTGAACTGATCTTAAACTCTGTTTTGAAAATTCAAAAGAGAAGAACATCAAAGCTGATAATTCATCTGCACTGGGTTCCTGCTCATATGAATATTCATGACAATGAATTGGCTGATTCAGCTGCAAAAAAGGGTGCAGAATTAAGCAGATCTATTCAAAAAATTGTGTCCTGATCTTTTATAAAGAGAAAAATAAAAGAATCTTGTTTAGATAAGTGAAATGAAAGCTGGCAGAAACAAAAGAAGAGTATACATTATTCAAGATTTGAAACAAAACCCAAGTGGAAATCTTGTTCAATTAAATGTAAAAAGAAAATATTCTCATCTATAATACAGCTGAAACTAGGACATGGCTATTTCAAATCTTATATACAAAGATTTGATGATAGATTTGACTCAATAGAATGCTCATTCTGCAATACAAATGAGAATTCTGAGTATATTGTAATGCACTGTGCATTATACAATAGTCTCAGAGCCAGATTGAAAGAGAAGTATGATCTAAATCAATTAAATATGAGATTCTTATTCTCAACTGAGACAGGAATTAAATACTTAATAGACTTTCTATCAGAAACTCAAGCAGCTACAAGAAAATGACTAAATTCAGAATTATCTGAATATGAAGAGGAGAAAATCAATCAGATATAGTCTGTTAAAACAGCTATACACTCTCTTTTAATAATTTGTTTTGTTATAGTCTCTCTTTACTTTATCTTTTTCTTTATCTTTTTCTTTCAATTTCTTTCTATCTATCTATTTAATGTGTCTCTCTTTGAGACTGTGTTCTTTTTCTCTTTTCCTTTGTCATGATATTGTCAAATGATTTCAAAGTATCAAAAGATGTTAAACCACTGCAATTTGTAAACAGTTTTTGTATTCTGGGCTGGAATTTTCTGATTTTGCATATCTGAAATTGATGAATGTATAATAGTTAACTTTACAGACATAGAAAAAACCCTGAGAACTAAAAGTTCTCAGGTAGATGTCATAGTCTCTGACTGCATACATCTATAATTGAAGAATAATAATAATAATAATACTGATAGAAGATAGTAAATTTAATGAAGCTTTATACATCTTTCACAGTATGTGAAGCTTCTTATTCAAGAATGACGCCCCGGTGGCCGAATGGTTAATGCGGCCACCCGGTAGCGCCTTGGCGTGGGAAACCAAGGCGTGTGGGTTCGAAACCCGCAGGGGATACATTAAATCCGGAACTTAAGCACCTCAGGTTTCTAATAAATACAGAGGTGTACAAATCGCTTCAATAAATCGCTCTATGTTTCTGGGCTGAGAAGTTATTATCGCATGTATCTAATTGTCACTTCTTTGTACTTTCTATGTTCTTGTTATCTTGGCGTGGTCTCAACAACTGTATTTCCTCCTGTATAACCAATACTTGGCCTGTATTTAACATCACGCAAGGACTCATCATAAGCTCCGCTTGTATATGAGTATAATGAAAGAATAATAATAATAATAATAATTATTCAAGAATGGCAGAGATCTTCTCAGAATTCATTCAAATTCTCTTATCAGCTTCTATAATGAAATCTAAGTATTTAGTACTCTTCACTTTGAAATCATACTTATTAATATTAATTGATAGTTCTGCTTCTCATAGTTATTGTAATACTCTTTGTACATACTCTTGATATTCTTTTCTGAATTCATTGATGAAGATGAGAATGTTATCTAGATAAGTAGATACAAACTTATTAAGAAAATCTCAGAGTGCTCAGTTGATATACTTCTGAAATATACTGAGAGCATTAGTCAGTTCAAAGAATGTAACTATTCATTCAAAGAGATTATAATGTGTTCAGA
The DNA here is from genome assembly GCF_000003855.2 of Blastomyces gilchristii SLH14081. Taxonomy (NCBI): domain Eukaryota; kingdom Fungi; phylum Ascomycota; class Eurotiomycetes; order Onygenales; family Ajellomycetaceae; genus Blastomyces; species Blastomyces gilchristii. The sequence continues at coordinate 1,610,806 of NW_003101674.1, forward strand.
ATGCTGTAAGTCATTCATCTTCTTCAGTGATATAAATCTTATGAAATATAGTGATAATATCTAGCTTTGTAAATAATTAAGCTTGTCTGATCTGTGCTAGAGTTTCATTGATAAGAGATAAGAAATATTAATCTTTCTTTATCAATCTGTTCAGATCTTGATAGTTTATATACAATTGAAGTTCTTCATCTGACTGCTTTGTAAAGAGAATAGAAGCTGTAGTGTAAGAGTTACTAATACATATGAATTTCTTATCTAACAGATCATTGAGTGTCTTCTGAAGAAGAATAAGTTCATCTTGAGACATATTATAAAGAGAGTCTTATAATAGTTCAGAATCTTTATTATTCTTCTTTTCTAACTTAATACTGTGATTCACTTCTGAGCCTTGTAAAGAAGATATATTCATAATATTATCTTATTGAAAGATATCTAGATAATCATGATATTATTGAGAAAATTTTGTATGAGAATCTGTTATTATAACACAGAATAACTTTTCTAGAGCCTTCTTGATATTAGTCAGACTGACAGAATAGATTGATATATAATTCTACTGTTGATAATTTTGTCAGTGACTCTGTTGACAGTTTTAATAATGACTTCTTTTTCAGAGTATTTTATAAGTATTGACAGAGATCTGTGTAAGATTCATAGTCTTGTAAATATTATCTTCATGAATTCTATCATTGTTAGAGAATATTAAGCTTCTGTTTCAAGTATTTAATAAGATGCCTTATTCAGATAGTCAGACAAGTCTCATTATAAGATTGTAATTGAGATTGTTAACTTTATATATATAGACATCTTTATGTTAATGTTCTCTCACATCTATATTTAGTTTCATTATATAACGGGTACAAACATCTTTTGAGCCATCAAATTCTGTGAGAAGTCAGGGTTTTGATAAGAGAATATGCTGAAGATTATGACATCTTACAACTGAAGATTTTATCATTACATAGTAATATAGACTGCTGTCTATCATGACTTTCATATTATACATGTTATCAATTACAGTAGATACAAGAATCACATTCATTGTTATTTTCTCTTTAAATTGTTATCATTCAATCTCTTCAAGCTCCTGTTTGTGAATTTGAATAGAAGCTAATCTTTTCCCTGTTTCATCAGAGCATTCTTATAGTTATCTTCTGAATCTTTCTTCACTGCAGTGTGATTAATGTGAATGAACACTGATTCATCTTTTAAATAAGAAGACACTGATCTTTCTCTTGATTGAGAAGATATATAGATTAATTAACAGTTGAAAGCAATGTGCTCTGATCAGTTACAGTTGATGCATACTTCTTATTAACATCAATCAGTGACTTCTTCAGAAGTGATCCCAGGAACTTAAAAGTCTGTTCAGACAGCAGAGACCCTTGCTTGTGTGTAGATATTTGAGTCTACTCAATTCATGACATCTGCATCATTGTTATTTCTCAGCATGAGTGTATAAGTTACTGAGATGTAACATCTTCTATCACTGTTCTGTATACTCTTGAGCTTGATAAGACAGTCATTCAATGTCTGAAGCTGTGTGCAGAAGTCTTTATAAGTCTGGTCTTCATCTACACTTATAAGAGTCTGTAAGAGTATAAAAGTTAATGTCTTCTTAAGCATACTAATCTTTATTCAATTCTCTCAAGATTGATTATCTGCTTCTAAGATCTTGATGTTGAAGTCAGAGATGAATGTTGTAAGAGAAATATTCCTGTGTCAGATACTCTGTAATTAATCTAATACTTTCTATTGTATAACAGTGTCTTGAAACAGAATATCAAGATATTTGATAATATTATCAGATATTCACAACACTGGTTCACATGCTTTTATTCATGAATAAAACTTCTGTTTCACATGATTCTTTAATTATTCATTGATATATCAATCTTGATTAATTAATGAACTGATGATATCTTCATCTATACTCAGTTTCATGAGCATTTTCATTCTTTATAATGAGTAGAGAGTGAGATTAGAAGTATTGAAATATGCAGAAGCATTTAAGCATTCTTTCAGTGCTTTTGTATTCAATTCTGTAGATGTTGAAATTGCATGAGTTAATCATTAAATCTCTTTATATTGAAGTTATTGAGTCATATACATGTCTGCTATCTATTGCTGTTGTAATTCTAACATTGCTCAGAGTCACTGTGATATTATCTCTATACTCATACTTGAGAGTTCTTTCATATTATCATTAGACATGATTATATCATTTTATCAGATATATAATATCTGAAGAAGTGTAATCATATTCTCATATGCCTGAGTATCAGAACTCTCAGGTCTTTCACTGATATTCTCTTGTAAGATCTTACTCTCTTTGTAAGATCTTGTTATAAGATCAGAGTGACTGATAAGCAAGCTTCTATCTGAGAACTTGATATCTGCTTAACTGTGTTTCTCTTTCTTACGCATCATTATATGTTCAGATATCTCTCAATAGATAATTGTTTCTGATGAGAAGATGATATGTGAATAATCATTTCTAATAAGAAGATGATGAACATTTTTCTAGTGTAAGAGGCCTATGCTGAATAGATTGGTATAATATATAGATCTTATATAACAAAGAGAAAAATGTTAGAGAAGGAAAGAAAAGAGAAAGTGTGAGAATCAGTGATCAAAGTGAATATTTATACATGTATGTGATGGCTGAGGATCGGTGATTGAGAATGGCCGAGAACCAGAGTGTACGCGTTCGTGGCAGCCGAGGATCGGCGATTGAGAATGGCTGAGAATCGGAGCATACGTGTTCAAGAATGGAGTGGTTGGAATCTGTGAAGTGTAATGAAATAGTCTATATGATTGATCGGGCGCAGCCCGCTACATATCAATATATTAAATATCTTATTCAAGATTTCTATCTTAATAATGCAGTTGTTGCTAAAACACTGATGAAGAATGAATTCTGTATTAATAATTTCTCAATATCTGAGAAAGAGACTGATTTCACAATTCAGTGATATCAATATAATGTGAGCTGTTTACAGTATCTTACAGTTAAAATATGTTCTAATATCACTTATACTGTCTTACTACTCACTCAATGAAACATTGATTCAATATCTCAATATTGAAAGACTCTGTTACACATTATACATTATTTAAAAGAGATAATGAATTTGAGTATTTTCTACAGCTGCAGTCTGTATGAGAGATCTGTTCTCACTGATTCTTTCATTCTCACTGATTCTTCTATTCTTCTTAATTTCTCTGATGATTTCTACTTACTCTTCAGCTACTCAGATTCTGATTGAACAGGCCTCTTGAATGATGATAGAAAATTGATATTCAGCTACATCTTTAAGCTTGCAGACAGCCTGATTTCATGATGTTCAGTGAATCAATCTTGTATATCTCTAAGTTTCAATAAGACCGAATATATAACTCTTAGTAAGACAGTTCATGAAGCAATATAAATTCAGAATCTCATGATTAAGCTTGACTTTATTATCACATCTTTGATATGAATTCTCACTGATAATAAGAATGTCATAGATCTTATAAAGATGACAGTCATTACAGCTTGAAGTAAACACATTGACATACATTTTCATTTTTTATATTGACAGTTGAATCAGAGAATCATTGATTTGAAATATGTTTCTACTGATTAAATGATAATGAATGAACTCATTAACTTCTTAGACACTGTAATATTTATGTAATTCATGATTTTGTTAGATCTTACAGGTGGAAAAGCTGGGAATACTTAATTTTTACATTTGTATCTAGTTTTGACAGACTATCTTAGTGAATTGAGTGTTTTTGTATGTGATTCTTGTTATCTTGAGAGAGAGTGTTGACTGTTACACCTGTTGTAATTAGTGATCTCACTAGATCACATAACTCATCACTACATTAAACTCTTGTAGATAGATCTATCAGTACAATCTTCAACTATTCTACACTATTTACTGCAAGTCAAGTCACTGATTAAGTGAGATTCTGCAATCACTCATCAGAGTCAGTATGAGATATCAATGTCTCACTATTCTACTGTGCACCCGTCAAGGTTCTAATGATATAGAGCCAGGTCTAATGTAGTGATTATACACTACTTAAGCAAGTTTCTAACTAGAACTGTCATCAGAGCCTAGCTCTCTCTCAAATACAGAGAATAATTTTGAAAATCATCTGACTAGCAGATCTAGAAATATATCTAGGCTCTAGACAGAGTACTCTGATAGACTATAGTCTGTAAGCTCACTGCTAAGCTCTAATACTGACAGAGAGAACTGCAGTTATCAAGTCTATGATTAGTCTCTAACACAGAATGAGATCATGACAGCTGATTAATAGATCTATAAGTATCTAATGAAGCTGAGATCAGCAACTAGAAGCTTGATATGTACATTATCAAGTGAGTGATGACAGTCACTAACTAACATCTCTGGAAATTAGTGACTGGCCTGAGAGAATGAATGCAGTGATCAGTTAATTATAGAGACTTAAATGTAATTAGCTTAAGATGCATTCTGCGGGTTGCTAGTACCTGTAGTTATTAAGACGGAGAGACTACTGAATAGTATAATCAGACTATTAAATACTGAGAGAGATCTGTTCTTTCAGACTATGAGACAGTTATACATAGCCTGTATTATCTCAGTAGCTGATTATGAAGTTTAAGTTTAATAAAATAATCAAGATAATTGCACTAAACTCTTTCAACATCTATAAAACAGAGCTTTGAAAAGAATTCTGAAAGTATTTAAATCATCTTCTATTGAAGCAATGAAAATTAAAGCATCAATTTCATCTTCTGCTATTTGATTTGAAATGGTATGTATAAACTATGCTCTGAGAGTCATGAAGATGAGCTTAAATCATATAATCAGAGAAAGAGTCTCTTCTTCATTTTCATCAGTTAACTCAGAAAATGAACTGAATTGAAATAGATTTCTTGATTGAAATATGAATAATACTTTAAAGAAAATGCTCTCTCAACTGTATAGACTATATTCATTTATTAAAAATCAATTTTCTTTATTAAATATTGAGAAAATTGATCATGAGAAGATATCTCTCTGAAGGGAAAAGCTGAAATCTCTCATAGACTTATAAATAAGTGAACTATCTAAAGAGAGAGAATATGAACAGTATTTAAAGAAGATCTTTACAATTAATATAAAAGACTCTATTCTGATTTACTCAGATGAGTTAAAAAATGAGAATTTGAATAGATTAGATACAGACATTGCTTATACTGAAGATAATATCAATTTTATCTCAGATTTCTGAAATTTAGGCTGTGAATCTGAAGTCTTTGATCCTGAACTATTTATAATAGTGAAAGCTTTCAAACTCATTGAAATACAATCTTATAAAAGAGAAAATAGTTTGAAAGAGATATGAATATTCTCTGATAGTCAAGCTGCTTTAAAAAGACTTAGAAATAGTCAGATTCATAATGATCAAATGAATCTTGAACTGATTTTAAACTCTATTTTGAAAATTCATAAGAAAAGTATATCAAAACTGATAATTCATCTGCATTGAGTTCCTGCTTATATGATTATTCATGACAATGAATTGGCTGATTCAGCTGTAAAAAAGAGTTCAGAATTAAGCAGATCTATTTAAAAAACAGTGTTCTGATCTTTCATAAAGAGAAAGATAAAAGAATCTTGTTTAAATAAGTGAAATAAAAGCTGGCAGAAATAAAAGAAGAGTATACATTATTCAAGATTTGAGATAAAATCAAAGTGAAAATCTTGTTCAATTAAAGGTAAAAAGAAAATATTCTCATCTATAATTCAGCTGAAACTAGAACATGATTATTTCAAATTCTATATAAGAGGCCTACGCCGAATAGATCAGTATTATATTGATAGGTCTTATATAACAAAGTGAAAAATGTTAGAGAAGAAAAGAAAGAGAAAGTGTGAGAATCAGTAATCAGAGTGAATATTTATACATGTATGTGATAATGTATATAGTGAAGCTTCAGAGTGAAAGAATCTATATGTATTTATAGCAGCTGAAAATCAGTGATTGAGAATGACTGAGAATCAGAGTGTACATGTTCAAGAATGAAGTGAAAGAATCTATGAAGTGTAACAGAATAGTCTATATAATTGATTGAGCACAGTCTGTCACATTAGTTCTTCTCTTTCAGAAGCAGTTCTCATTGATCAAGAGCTGCTGTTTCAGATAATGCAGAACTTGAAGTTCAGGTCAGTTGATTATAGCTGACTCATTTCATGAGATATTGTCAGCTGCAGTCACAGAGTCTCTTATTAAGAATATTCTCAATCTCTCACTCAAGCTCATTATATTCTTCTATGATGCCTGACGGCTGCCAGTTGAAAGTCAGTTGAGAAGGAAATGAGTCAGTGATAGTGCAGTGAAGCAAGCCTGTGTGAAAGACATTATAAATCTCTAATAATGTATTCAGTTAGTAGTTATGACTATCTAGAACTTCTATCACTTTATATCTGATATAGCAGTAATTCAGTGTATGAGATGAATGTGTGATCTGTATATTTTTAAGATTCAATCATATCAAGTCTTCTATCTTATATTATTCAGTGAGATCTTAGTGAATATTGATTTAATTCTCTTAATCTTGTTTCACAGTTGTCATGAAGACCTCTGCTCAGTCACAGACATCTCAGAGCTTTGTTACTATATTATCAGCAATTTGAATCAGACTGCAGAGGTCTGATATGAACTCTATAATCTCTAGAAGATTCAACATCTTCATGTGATAACTGTGTATAAGAAAGAATGAGCTTATATCTATTAAAATGTCATTTCATTCATTGATAGTGATTTCTGTATGTAGAAGCAGGTCATGCTAATCATCTTATAAGTAGTTGTAGAACTTACAGAGATAATTCTTTATGATCTGAATTATTCATTCTGATGCATTATCAGTCTCAGAGTAATAGACAGTTAATAGACAGTATATAATCTTGAGAACTTGATAGATTCTTATTCAGAGAGTGCTTACAAATTAATGAATCTGATCTAATACTATGAATCTCAGCAACTCATGCATCTGATAGAATGAACTCTGTAAGAAGACTTTAATAACTTATTCAATATTCATCTTATTATAAGATTTTAATATTACATCTTTACTTAGTCAGTCAATAATAATCAGAATGTTTCTACAACTCTTACTCTCAGATAGATTAATAGTGAAGTTAATTACTACATCTTATCAGATTCTATCAGAGATATTGAGTGATTTCAGTAGATCTTTTCTACAGTTCTTTTATAAGAAAATAGAAGAACAGTGATTGTAGTTTCAGATGAAGAATCTGATGCTGTTTAATATCTCAGGTTAATAGAACTCTCAGAAGATCATTCTATACAGTTGTTCACAGTCTGAATAATTAGTCATACACAAATCATGTATCTCTTGCATTATTCAGATGTGTAAGGGTTTGAAGTAAGAGACTCAGTGTTATTCATAGAATCATAGAGTGTTATTATCATCAATTGAACATTCTGAGATATCAGTTCTTACACATAGTTCTCAGAGAAATCAGAGTGCTTCTTAACATACTGCTTCAGAGAGTGGTTGAAGAAGTTCATCAGTTTAAGCTGTTACATGCCATAATTTATTCAGTGTGAGTTCAGAAGAAGTTGAGATATCAGTATCAATATCAGTGATGATTTAGTGAGAGAATGTTCTAATCAGAGAAGTATATATAGTGTCATAAGCTGTTTTATCTTGATCAACTAATATCTTCAGATTTAAGAGTCAGTGCTCTCAGTTCATTCAGTGAGTATCTGTTATATTGAATAGTATATCTTGCTCTTATTATGAGAGAGCATCTGTCATCAAGTTCTGGCTGTCAGAACAGTAGTGTATTGTAAAATAAAAGTGGCTTAAGAACTCAGATCATCATATCTGTTATTCAGTGAGTTTATAAGTAGTTATAAAGTACTTGAGATTCTTATAATCTGTAATTATCTCAAATTTAGAGATGTTTTAAAGTTCAGAGTCTTATTCTTCTAGATATTGTATAATTGTGAGAAGTTTCTTATCATAGATCTCATAGTTGTATTCAGCAGAACTCAGTTTCTTAGACATAAAGATGTATAGTTATAAGATATCTTCATCATTATATAGCAATATAGCTTCTTCTATAATATAGTCAGAGAAATTAGCTTCAATAACTGTCTTATGATCAGAATTGAATATTATTAGTAGAGAGATATTAATGAATATCTTCTTCATCTGTGTAAATACAGCTTTAGTGTCTGCTGATCATTGAAATACTGAGTCTTTCTTAGTGAGTTCTGTAAGTAATCTTGTGATATATGAGAAGTTTTATATAAATTGCTGATAGAAGTTAGTAAATTTAATGAAGCTTTGTACATCTTTCACAGTGTGTGAGATCTTCTATTCAAGAATAGCAGAGATCTTCTCAGAATTCATTCAGATTTCCTTACCAGCTTCTATGATAAAGTCTAGATATTTTGAACTTTTAATCTCAAAATTATACTTGTCTATGGCTATCAGCAGTTCTGCTTTCTGTAGTTATTGTAATACTCTTTACATGTGTTCTTGATATTCTTTCCTGGATTTATCAGTGAAGATGAGAATGTCATTGAGATATGCAGATGCAAATTCATCAAGAAAGTCTCAGAGTGCTCAGTTGATATACTTCTGAAATTTACTGAAGATGTTAGTCAGTTCAAAGAGTGTGACTACTTATTCAAAGAGACTATATCATGTTCAGAATACTGTAAGTCACTCATCTTCTTCAGTGATACAGATCTTATGAAACACAGTGATGACATCTAACTTTGTAAATCATTGAGCTTGTTCAATGTGAGCTAGAGTTTCATTGATAAGAGATAAAGAATAACAGTTCTTCTTTGTTAATCTATTCAATTCTTGATAATTCACACAGAACTGAAGTTCTTCATCTGATTTCTTCACAAAGAGAATAGAGCCTGCAGTGAAAGAGTTGCTAATATGTATTAATTCTTTACTCAACAGATCATTGAGTGTCTTTTGAAGGAGAAGAAGTTCATCTTGAAACATATTATAAAGAGAGTCTTATGAGGATTTAGAGTTCTTATCATCTCTCTTTTCTAACTTGATACTGTGGTCCACTTCTGAAACTTGTAAGAGAGGTAGATTTGTAACATTATTATCTTATCAGCTCGATATTCATGATATTATTGAGGGAGTTTTGTATAAGAATCTGTTATTGTAACATAGGATAACTTTTCTAGAGTCTTTTTAACATCAGTCAGACTGATGAAATAGATTGACATATGATTATGCTGTCAGTAATCTTATCAGTGACTCTGTCAGTGATTTTCATGATGACTTCTTTTTCAGAGTATTTCATAAGCATTGGCAGAGATCTGTGTAAGATTCATAGTCTTGTGAATATCATCTTTGTGAATTCTATTATTGTTAGAGAATATCAAGCTTCTGTTTCAAGCATTTAACAAGATGCCTTGTTCAGATAGTCAGACAACTTCTAATATAAGATTATAATTGACATTATCAACTTCATATACATAGGCATCTTCATGTTGATATTCTCTCATATCTATATTTAGTTTCATTATGTAACAGATACAAACATCTTTTGAATCATTAAATTCTGCAAGAAGTCGGGATTTTGATAAGAAGATACACTGAAGGTTATGATGTCTTATGACTGAAGATTTTATCATTGTATAGTGACATAGACTGCTGTCTATCATGGCTTTCATATTATACATGTTATCAATCACAGTAGATACAAGAATTGCATTCATTGTCATTTTCTCTTCAAATTGTTATCATCTGACCTCTTCAAGCTTCTGTTTGCAAATTTGAATAGAAGCAAATCTTTTCTCTGTTTCATCAGAGTATTCTTATAGTTATCTTTTGACTCTTCTTCTAATGTAATATGATTAATGCAGATAGGCACTGATTCATTCTGTGAATGAGAAGGCATGTAGACTGATTAACAGTTGAAAGCAATGTACTCTGATCAGTTACAGTTAATGTATACTTCTTATTAATGTTAATCAGTAACTTCTTTGAAAGTGATTTCAGGAACTGAGAAGCCTGTTCAGATAGCAGAGACTCTTACTTATATATAGACATTTAAGTCTACTTAATTCATAGCATCTGTATCATTGTTATTCTTTGATATGAGTGTATAAGTGACTGAGATGTAATATCTTCTATCACTGTTCTGTATACTCTTGAGCTTAGTAAGACAGTTATTCAATGTTCAGAGCTGTGTGCAGAAGTCTTTATAAGTCTGATCTTCATCTGCACTTATAAGAACTTGTAAGAGTTCAAAAGTTAATGTCTTCTTAAGTATGCTAATCTTTATTTGATTCTCTTAAGATTGATTATCTGCTTCTAGAATCTTGATATTGAAGTCAGAGATGAATGTTATAAGAGAAATATTTCTCTGTCAGATACTCTGTAATCAATCTAACATCTTCTATTACATAGCAGTCTCTCAGAACAGAATATTAAGATGTTTCATAATATTATCAGATGTTTATAACACTGATTCACATGCTTTCATTTATAAATGAAACTTTCATTTTATGCAATTCTTCAATCATTTATTGATATATCAATCTTGATTAATTAATGAATCAATGACATCTTTATCTACACTCAGTTTCACAAGCATTTTCATTCTTCATGATGAGTAGAGAGTGAGATCAGAAGTATTGAAATATATAAGAGTATCTAAGCATTTCTTCAGTGCTTTTATATTTGATTCTGTAGATGTTGAAATTGCATGAATTAATTGTTAAATCTCTTTGTATTGAAGTTATTAAGTTGAGTGCATGTCTGCTATCTGTTGCTGTTATAATTTCAACATTGCTCAGAGTCACTGTGATATCACTTCTATACTTATATTTAAGAGTTCTCTCATATTATTATTAGACATGATTGTATTGTTTTATTGAATATGTAATTGTATAAATATCTTATATATCTGAGTGTCAGAACTCTCAGATCTTTCACTGATATTCCCTTTGTAAGATCTTATTACAGGTTCAGAGTAACTGATAAGTAAGCTTCTATCTGAGAACTCAGTGTCTGTTTAACTGTGTTTCTCTTTCTTACATGTTGTTACATGTTTGAATATCTCTTAATAAATAATTATTTCTAATGAGGAGATGATATGTGAATAATCATTTCTAATAAGAAGATAATGAATATTTTTCTAGTGTAAGAGATCTACACTGAACAGATCAGTATTATATTGATAGGTCTTATATAACAAAGTGAAAAACATTAGAGAAGAAAAGAAAGAGAAAGTGTGAGAATCAGTGATTGAGATGAATATTTATACATGTATGTGGTGATGTGTGCAGTGAAGCTTCAGGGCGGAAGAATCTATACGCGTTTGTGGCGGCTGAGAAACGGCAATCGAGAATGGCTGAGAATCGGAGTGTACGCGTTTGAGAATGGAGCGGAAGAATCTATGACGTGTAACGAAATAGTCTATATGATTGATCGGGCGCAGCCTGCTACATTCTATATACAAAGATTTGATAATAGATTTGATTCAACAGAGTGCTTATTCTGCAATGTGAATGAAAATCCTGAGTATATTATAATGCATTGTGCATTATATAATAGTCTCAGAGTCAGATTAAAGAAGAAGTATGATTTAAATCAATTAAATATACAGTTCTTATTCTCAACTGAGACAGGAATTAAATACTTAATAGACTCTCTATCAGAAACTCAAGCTGCTATAAGAAAATGACTGAATTCGGAAGTATCTGAATATGAAGAGATGAAAATTAATTAGATATAGTCTGTTAAAACAGCTATACACTATCTTTTAATAATTTTATTTTATTATAGTCTCTTTTTACTGTACTTGTTTCTTTCTATTCTTTTCTATCTATTTATTTAATGTGTTTATCTTTAAGACTATGTTCTCTTTTTCTTTGTCATGATATTTTCAAATGATTTCAAAGTATGAGAAGATGTTAAAATACTGCAATTTGTAAAAAGTTTTTATATTCTGAGCTGGAATTTTCTGATTTTATGTATCTGAAATTGATAAATGTATAATAGCTGACTCTATAGATATAGGAAAAACTCTGAGAACTAAAGGTTCTCAGGTAGATGTTATAGTCTCTGACTGCATACATCTATAATTGAAGAAGAATAATAATAATAATCTTCACCTTACAATTTGTATAGCAATTTGGCCCGGGGTTGTGATGTGATAGAGATGAACAGGGGATAATCTCACACAGGAGTTTCAAACAACATGTGGATCACATTTGGCTTAATAACTCCACCACCACACGGGGAATGCAGTCGGCGATGGGGTTAAAATGCTCATATAATCGAGGACTTTTCGATCAATCTATCGGCGGGTTCTTATTCGAAAAATTGAGCGAGTTCATGGTGAAGCGGTTTTGATATGTTATTTTTAACTTTCTTATTATTAACTTATAGATGTGAGCATATTTTCACTTTTTCATCATTCATCAACTCAGTATTATATAATATATCATTCAATCAGATTATCTCACAAGCTGTCTCACTAGCTGTAATATACTCAGCTTCTTTGATTGATTCAGTAATAGATATCTGTCTCAGTAACTGTCATGAGATCAGTGACCTGTTAATTAATATAATATAGCTGATAGTTAATTTGTATTGAGATTTCACTTCCGCTCAGTTTGAATCATAGTATGTTACAGAACTTAGATTCTTATTACTAATCTTCTTTCTGTATAATATGCTATGATTTTTTATCTTCTTGATATAATGTAGAACATGCTTCAACACTGCTCAACATGCTTTGTATAAATATGAGTTATAATATAAAAGATAGTTGACTGTAAATATCAGATCTGACTGACTGCTTGAGATTAAATACTGTAATGATTTCAATTCTTGATAATATCTTATAGCTGTAAAGTTGTTATTCAATTCATTATTCTCATCAGATGAAACTTTTAGTTATATATCTATTATCATTGAGATTCCTGCAGGATTCATCTTATTCATACTAAAATCTTCAGAAATCTTCTTAATATAATAACTCTGTGTAACTGCTAGATTTCTATTTCTCTGATATTTAATCTTCATTTCAAGATATGACTTGATCTCTTCAATACTCTTTGTCTCAAATCTCTTTGTAATTTCTTTCAATATTCAGTTTAATTACTGTTCTTGAGATCTCATCATCTGATAATCATTAATATGCAATATCATATAGATCTTGTAAACAGAGTAATATAGAAATTCACTGCTATACGATAATATTTTAAATCTCAATATAGTCAGATACTCTGTTATGAGAAAACACTATACTCTTACAGCTTGCTTCATTTCATATAAACTCTGATACAGTAGTCTTATCAAGCTCTTTCTGCTGTACTTAACATCTGTGAGCAGTGACATATAGATTATTGTATTGTGAGATAATATATCATTTAAAAATGCAGATATATAGTCAATTGATTTAATCTTTTATTCTTTGACAGTTGATATAATAAATAGACTATGTGATGTAGACTCTGATATCAGTGCAGTGTACAATCTTATATAATAAATATTCTGCTGTTATAAGAACCTTCTAATCACTCAGTGAGCTGTAAAGTGAATGATTTCTCTCTTATTATTGAATTTTCAATCATATAACGTAATCAATCACCTAACACTTATTTCCACCTAATACTCGCCTTTGTAAATTAATTACAATTAACTTCAAATATTCATATCTCAATGAATATTTATTTAAAACTATTCTAAATAACAGAATAATAATTTGTAGATATATATTATATTATATTACATTTCTATGAGAAAATAACACATAATTATTAATTTATTAAGCTTTTTAAAATACTATTTTAAAATAAAATACACAGTCTATATGTATAAATATATTTATACATATAAATTATTTTCATATAAAAATTAAATATCTTATAGATTATATATATTTTTAATAAAATATAAAATTTTATCTTGAAATTCTTATTTATTATTGATTTATTTAAATTTTTATATAAAATTTATATTTTAAAATATTATTTTTGTAATAACTATGTATTATTTATACTTTAAAATTGTAATTCGAATAAATTACTATACTAAATCATTTAAATATATTTATATTTAATAAATTATTTTTCAAAATTTAAAATTTCAAGAATTTTCAATATTTTACTTGTAATTTATTTAAAAAATTATAGTAAAAAAATTAAAAAATTCTTCAAAAGTAAAATATAGAATTCTTATATAAAATAATTTAATATTTATTAAATTATAATATATTTATATAAGAATTATTATTTTTAATAATATATAATATATATTTCTTAATTTATAATAAAATATTATATATTTTATTTTACTGTATTTTATTTTCTAATTGAATCTATATTTTAATCAATTTTAACTCTATTATAATAATTTTGAATTATATTATACTATAAGTCTTGATATTTATAGATTACAAATTAAAAACTTAAAATAATGAATATTTATTAAGATATTAACATTTAAGGTTGATTGTAATTGATTTACAAAGGCGAGTGTTAGGTGGAAATGAGCGTTAGATAGTTGATTACGTTACTTATTTATCTGTAAGAATATTAATTTTCAAAGTCTTTCTAATAACAATATATATCTTCTTCTATTCAAATATCTTAATCTTCTTTTTCATTGCCTTATGTTAATAGTCTCAGTCTGAGCTTCTCTTGACTTTCATCAGTGTAGTTGATCAGTCTGTTACAATACTTAGAACAGAATCATTCTTATTAACAGAGTCTTCAGACTCTTCATTTATAATAAGCTGTGTCTTATTATCTAGAAGATAGATGGAATCAATTACACTCTCTAAGTTCTCATTGATAATTATCTTTAAAACATCTGACTTTTTCTTTATAAGTCTTCTTAGAAGGCAGTGTTGTCATTTCTCTCTGATATTCAGAATGTTTAATTTATTAGACAATTCATTGAATTCTCTCACTGTATTTACAGGTGTATTTGCACTCATGTCAAGAGCTTTATCAAATATGACATCTCATACAATCTCAAGATGATTTACAATAGAATCTCACACATGATATTAATATAATTCTTAATACTTAACTAGCTGTTATTTCTTGCTATCAGTTCTATCTGCAAGCTTATTTAACACTTTTAAATTCTTCTTGTAGATCTTGCACTCTCATCTCTGTATTCAATGAATAGAAGATTGTACTTCAGTTCAAGCTTCAAAAGATGTAAATAATGTTTCTTTCTTACATTTAAATATCTTCATTGATATTGAGAATGTGTTGATTATCATAATCATGACTTGTATTGTCTTACTTCGGAGCTCTTTCATCAGCTTATTATTAAATAGCAAGATGCTTGTCTTCTCTGTTACAATTCAATTGATATATTTCATCAGATCATTTAATTGTGATATATCAGATATAGTCATTTTATACACTATTTCTTTACTCTGACCGTAGGTCTTAAGTTAAGTTCTTGACTTTTAAACTCTTCTTCATCATCTCACTGTAGAATTTTAGCTCAATATTATATAGTTATCTCAATATCTGTGATGAAGTTTATTAATCTTGCAGTGGATTCTCTCTCTCTTATCATAAGAATTACTCATCTATAACAGATTGATTTATCTGTTATACTCAATCAGTAGCTTACATTGTCTCTAGTGAGAGTGTTATTTCTGTTGAAAAGTGTTTTTTCACTCTCTGTCAGATTAATGAAGAATCTCATCATCAGCTTAACAGCTTATATTATAGATATAAAGATTAAATATATCATTTGTATCTGAACACAGATCTTGCAGAATAATAAAGCTTATTAATCAATAATTCTGATCTTTAGATATGAATCTGTCATCATTTTAATGATATTTATAAAATTCAGATGTTCTAGCTTTTAATATCATTGCATTGTTATAAGTTCTATAATCTTTGTATCATTTCTATTAGATAGTGTTAATATTATATCATCTTTCACTTGTAATGTGTTTACAGATTCAAAATCACTATTGAGTATAGTAAATTGAATCAAGTCTCTGTATATAGTCAGTCTTTTCATCTTATAGATATCATTTGAATTTAATCTTACTGTAAATGAGAATATGCAGTTAGAAGATATAATTAATATAATATAATTATTTCTATATATTAACTGCTTATAGATATAACTCTGATATATAAGCTTCTTCATACTTATGAGATTCACTTCTAACTTCAGAACATAGTGAATATTATTTAACAGTATATTCACTTCTTTCACTGAAATCTTTTTATCTTTTATAGCTTCAGTGAGAACTACTATTCTGTCTATTATTTTTAATATTACTTTCATCTTCTGAGGTTTAATTATAATAAAATCTCTGTGAGATGTGATATAAGCATCTGATTCAGAGTCTAGAATTCAGATATTTTTTTCTATCTGATCACTAGTATAGACCTTTTATTTAATGCAAAATACTTACTTTATAATACAGTAAATAGAAGTAGTATCTGTATTCTCTACATTCTGATCTTTATTCTTGTTTCTATTAATGTTGAAATTTGAATTTAAAAAATATTTCTCAGAGTATTTCTTTCAACAGTCAGTTCAAATATAATTAATCTTTTGATAATAATAGCAGATTCTTGCATCAGTGTCTCTATATTCAAGTTTGAATTTAGTGTTCTTATTCTTATCATTATCTTTCTCTTTATTCTTATCTTTCTTATTCTTATCTTACATATTATTTATAGAATTTTTAAATATATCAGTATTTACTTCATTTACAGCAGAGAGCTGTAAAAGAATATTATAGTACAGACTTATAAAATCATTCTCTAATAGTTAAGTATTATCTTTGTTAATTTAATTCATTTAATTCTTTATAAATAAGACTTAATCTATGTTGACTTCAGTAAGCAGTCTGTTAAAAAACACAATATTTAGAATTCTATATTCTAGATAAATATAATCAGTTCTTATAATAATCAGATATTCAATGAAAGTATAATCTGAGTCTTTTAACTTAGTAGTTATACTAATCAGCTTCTTAAATAGATAAATTCTATGAATAGTAAATCTCTCAGAAAAGTTATTCTCTATAATAGTTTATAGAGTATAAGTAGATAACTTGAATTTCTTAAGTATAGTGAAATAAGTCTTGATCTGCAGAGTAATTACAGAGTATATATAATTATATAATTAAAGATTGTATTCTTTTCAGAAATATTGTATATTCATAATAATATTCTTATTAAGATTATTATCTTTAAGAATATTATCAGTTTCCGACTATTCTATAGTTAAAAGAATTTTCTCTCTTTATATTAAGTAGTTAATAAATTCAGTGAAAACTATTAATTTTTTAATAAGTCTTACTTAGCTGCTGAATTCTTTAAGACTTTTATTATAATAAATATCTTCTCTTTCTATTAAAGATTTTCTGTCAGATTTTGTAAGAAATCCCGCTTCTCGCGAATTCTTTACCTCTATTCCTATCTCTTGTGTAACTAATAGGGTTAGCGGCTCTTGACTACACACAACTATTATTATTTTTATTATTCTTCTTCAATTATAGATGTATGCAGTCAGAGACTATGACATCTACCTGAGAACCTTTAGTTCTCAGGGTTTTTCCTATATCTATAGAGTCAAATATTATACATTT
Source organism: Blastomyces gilchristii SLH14081 (assembly GCF_000003855.2). Classification (NCBI taxonomy): domain Eukaryota; kingdom Fungi; phylum Ascomycota; class Eurotiomycetes; order Onygenales; family Ajellomycetaceae; genus Blastomyces; species Blastomyces gilchristii. The sequence goes on from NW_003101674.1 coordinate 1,628,439, forward strand.
ATTAATTTCAGATATGCAAAATCAGAAAATTCCAGCTCAGAATACAAAAACTGTTTACAAATTGCAGTATTTCAACATCTTCTAATACTTTGAAACTATTTGAAAATATCATGACAAAGGAAAAGAGAACATAGTCTTAAAGATAGACACATTAAATAGATAGATAGAAAAGAACAGAAAGAAACAAGTACAGTAAAGAGAGACTATAATAAAATAAAATTATTAAAAGATAGTGTATAGCTTTTTTAACAGACTATATCTAATTAATTTCCACCTCTTCATATTCAGACACTTCTGAATTCAGTCATTTTCTTGTAGCTGCTTGAGTTTCTGATAGAAAGTCTATTAAGTATTTAATTCCTGTCTCAGTTGAGAATAAGAACCTTATATTTAATTGATTTATTATTATTATTATTATTCTTCAATTATAGATGTATGCAGTCAGAGACTATGACATCTACCTGAGAATTAAAAGTTCTCAGGGTTTTTCCTATATCTATACAGTTAACTATTATACATTCATCAATTTCAGATATGCAAAATCAGAAAATTCCAGCCCAGAATACAAAAACTGTTTACAAATTGCAGTATTTTAACATCTTCTGATACTTTGAAACCATTTGACATGACAAAAGAAAAGAGAACACAGTCTTAAAGATAGACACATTAAATAGATAGATAGAAAAGAATAGAAAGAAAAAAGTAAAGTAAAATAACAAGAGACTGTAATGAAACTGTGGCGGGCTGCGCCTGATCAATCATATAGACTATTTTGTTACACTCCACAGATTTCAATCACTTCATTCTCGAACGCGTACGCTCTGATTCTCGGCCATTCTCAATCACTGATCCTCGGCCGCTATGAACACATGTATATTCTTCTGCTCTGAAGCTCCACCGCGTATGTCATCACATACACATATAAATATTCATCTCAATCACTGATTCTCACACTTTCTCTTTCTTGTCTTCTCTAACATTTTTATCATTGTTATATAAGACCTATCAATATTATACTGCTCTATTCAGTGTAGGCTTCTTACACTATAAAAACATTCATCATCTGCTCATTAGAAATAATTATTCATTGAGAGATATCTGAACATGTAACAATATGTAAGAAAGAGAAAACACAGTTAAGTGAATACTAAGTTCTCAGATAGAAGCTTACTCATCAGTCACTCTGGCCCTGCAATAAAGATCTTACAAGAGAATGTCAGTGAAAGACTCAAGAGTTCTGACACTCAGATGTATGAGAATATAATTACATTTCTTCAGATTTCACAGATATCATACATCTGACAATTGATATAATCATGTCTAATGATAATATGAAACTCTCAAACATGAACATAGATGTGATGCCACAGTGGCTTCAAGCAATGTTGAAATTACAACAGCAACAGATAGCAGACATGCACATGACTCAATAACTTCAATATGAAGAGATTCAATGATTAACTCATGTGATTTCAACATCTACAGAATCAAATACAAAAGTGCTGAAAGAACACTTAAATGCTTCTGTATATTTCAATACTTCTAATCTCACTCTCTACTCATCATGAAGAATGAAAATGCTCATGAAACTGAGTATAGATGAAGATGTCATCAGTTCATTAATTAATCAAGATTGATATATCAATGAATAATTGAAAGATCATATGAAACAGAAGTTTTATTCATGAATAAAAGCATGTAAATCAGCATTGCAAATATCTGACAATATCATGAAATATCTTGATATTCTGTTCTGAGACACTGCCATGCAACAGAAAGCATTAGATTGATTACAGAGCATCTAACAGAGAAACACTTCTCTTACAACATTCATTACTGACTTCAACATCAAGATTCTAGAAGCAGATAATCAATCTTGAAAGAATTGAATGAAGATTAACATGCTTAAGAAGACATTAACTTTCAAACTCTTACAGACTCTTATAAGTATAGATGAAGACCAGATTTATGAAGGCTTCTGCACACAGCTCTGAACAATGAATGACTGTCTTATCAAGCTCAAGAGTATACAGAACAGTGATAGAAGATATTACATCTCAGCAACTCATACACTCACACTGAGGAATAACAATGATGCAGATATCATGAATTGAGTAGACTCAAATGTCTATACATAAGCAAGGGTCTTCACTGTCTGAACAGACTTTCAAGTCTCTGAGATCACTTTCAAAGAAGTCATTGATCAATGTTAATATAAAGTATGCATCAACTGTAACTGATCAGGACACATTGCTTTCAACTGCTGATTGATCTATGTGTCTTCATACTTGAGAGAAAGATCAGTGTCTTCTTATTCAAAGAATGAATCAGTATCTGTCTGCATCAACCACATTACATTAGAGAAAGATTCAGAAGATAACTATGAGAATGTCTCAGTGAAACAGGGAAAAGATTAGCTTCTGTTCAAATTCATAAACAGAAGCTTGAAGAGATTGAACAACAACAATTTAAAGAGAAGATGACAATGAATGTGATTCTTATATCTACTGTGATTGATAATATATATAATATAACAGTCATGATAGACAGTGATCTATGTCACTATACAATGATAAAATCTTCAGTTGTAAGATATTATAACCTTCAGTGTATTCCTTTATCAAAACCTTAACTTCTTGCAGAATTTGATGATTCAAAAGACATTTGTACCTGTTACATGATGAAGCTGATCATAGATGTAGAAGAACATCAATATGAAGATGTCTATGTATATGAAGTTGATAATCTTGATTACAATCTTATGTTAGAACTTATCTGATTATCTGAACAAGGCATCTTATTGAACACTTGAAACAGAAGTGTGATATTCTCTAACAATGATAGAATTTATGAAGATAACATTCATAAGACTATTGATCTGACACAGATCTCTGTCAACATCTATAAAATGCTCAGAAAAAGAAGTCACTGAAAGAATTGCTGATAGCAGAACTATGTATCAATCTATTTCATTAGTCTGATTGATATTAAAAAGACTCTAGAAAAATTATTCTGTATTATAATAACAGATTCTTGTATAAAACTCTCTCAATAATATCATGAATATCTAGATGTCTTCTGATAAGATAATATTATGAATATATCTCTCTTACAAGGTTCTGAAGTCAATCACAGTATCAAGTTAGAGAAAAAGAATGATAAGAATTTCAAACTGTCATGAGACTCTCTTTATAACATGTTCTGAGATAAACTTCTTCTTCTTCAAAAGACACTCAATGATCTGTTGAATAAAGAATTCATATACATTAGCAACTCTTCCACTGCAGCTTCTATTCTCTTTGCAAAGAAATCAGATAAAGAACTCTGATTCTGTATGAACTACTGAGATCTGAACAGATTGACAAAGAAAGATCAATATTTCTTATCTCTTATCAATGAAACTCTAGCACAGATCAGACAAGCTCAATGATTTATAAAACTAGATATCATCATCACATTTCATAAGATTTATATCACTGAAGAGAATGAATGACTTACAGCATTCTGAACATGTTATAATCTCTTTGAATGAATAGTCACACTCTTTGAACTGACTAACACTCTCAGTATATTTCAGAAGTATATTAACTGAGTACTCTGAGATTTTCTTAATGAGTTTGTATCTGCTTATCTAGATGACATTCTCATCTTCACTGATAAATTCAGAAAAGAACATCAAGAGTATATGTGAAAGATATTACAACAGCTATAAGAAGCAGAACTACTGATAGATATTGATAAGTGTGATTTTAAAGTCAAGAGTATCAAGTATCTGAGTTTTATTATAGAAGCTGATAAGAAGATTCAAATGAATTCTGAGAAAGTCTTCATTATTCTTGAATGAGAAGCTTCATATACTGTGAAAGATGTATGAAGTTTCATCAGATTTACTAACTTCTATCAGTGATTTATATGAAACTTCTCAGATATCATGAGATTACTTACAGATCTCACTAAGAAAGACTCAGTATTTCAATGATCAGTGAATGCTGAAGCTGCATTTACACAGATGAAGAAGATATTCATTAATATCTCTCTGCTGATAATATTTAATTCTGATCACAAGACAGTTGTTAAAGCTGATTTCTCTGACTATGTGATAGAAGAAGTGATATTATAATATAATAATGAAGATATTCTACAATCATGTATTTTCATATCTAAGAAACTGAGTCTCACTGAATGCAATTATGAGATCTATAATAAGAAACTTCTCACAATTATATACTGTTTAGAAGAATGAGACTCTGAACTCTGAAGTGTCTCTGAATTTAAGATAGTCATAGATTATAAGAACTTCAAATACTTTACAACTATCTGTAAACTCACTGAATCACAGATATGATAATCTGAGTTCTTAAGCTGCTTTCATTTTACAATACACTATCATTCTGATAGCCAGAACTTGATGACAGATGTTCTCTTACAATGAGAGTAAGATATATTATCTAATGTAACAGATACTCACTGAATGAACTGAGAGTATCAGCTCTTGAATCTGAAGATACTAGTTAATCAAGATGAAATAGTTTATGACACTATACATGCTTCTTCAGTTAGAACTATTATTAATATCTTCACTTTCTCTACACTGAATGAACTGTGATATACAGTAGCTCAGATGAATGAACTTCTTCAGATTCTCACTGAAGCAGTATATCAAGAAGCATCTCAATTTCTTCTAGAACTATATATAAGAACTGATATCTCAGAATGTTCAATTAATAATAATAACACTTTATAATTCTGCAAATGACACTGAGTCTCTCACTCTGAACCCTTATACACTCAGATAATGCAAGAGATGCATGATTTATGTATAATCAGTTATTCAGGCTGTGAATAACTGTATAGAATGATCTCTCAAGAGTTCTACTGATCTGAGATATTAAACAGTATTAGACACTTCATCTGAAACTGCAATCACTGTTCTTCTGTTATCTCATGAAAGAACTGTAGAAAAGATCTATTGAAATCACTTAATATCTCTGATAGAATCTAGTAAGATGTAGTAATTAACTTCACTATTAATCTATCTGAGAGTAAGAGTTGTAGAAATATTCTGATCATCATGAATTGACTGAGCAAAGATGTAATATTGAAATCTTATGATAAGATAAATACTGAACAAGTCACTGAAGCTTTTCTACAGAGCCTGTTCTATCAGATGCATGAATTGCTGAGATCTATAGTATTGAATTGAGGCTGTCAATTTGTGAGTGCTCTCTGAACAAGAATCTGTCAAGTTCTCAAGATTATACACTGTCTATCAACTACTTATCACTCTGAGACTGATGATACATCAGAATGAATAATTCAGACTATGAAGAATTATCTCTGTAAGTTCTGTAACTACTTACAAGATAATTAATATGATCTTCTTCTACATATAGAGATTACTATCAATAATTGAGATGCTATTTTAACAGATATAAGCCTGTTCTTTCTTACATACAGATATCACATGAAAGTGTTAAATCTTCTAGAAATCACACAGTTCACATCAGACTCTCACAGTCTGATTCAGATCACTGATAATATAGTAACAAAGCTCTGAGATATCTGTGATTGAGCAGAGGCCTTCATAGCAACTGTGAAACAAGATCAAGAGAATTAAATCAATGTTTACTGAGACTCTGATGAATAATATAAGATAGAAGATCTGATATGATTGAATCTTAAGAATATACAAATCACATGTTCATCTCATACACTAGATTACCATCATATCAAGTATAAAGTGATAGAAGTTCTAGATAGTCACAACTACTGTCTTGATACATTATCAGAAATTCATGATATATTTTATACAAGCTTGCTTCACTGCACTATCACTGATCTGTTTTCTTCTCAACTGACTTCTGACTGACAGTCACCAGACATCATAGAAGAAGATAATGAGCTTGTGTGAGAGATTGAGAATATTCTTGATAAGAGATCTCATAGCCACAGCTGATAATATCTTGTAAAATGAGTCAGCTATAATCAACTGATCTGAACTCCAAGTTCTGTGTTATCTGAAACAGCAGTCCTTGACTGATGAAAACTGCTTCTGAAAGAGGGAACTAATGTGACAGACTGTGCCTGATCAATTATATAGACTATTTTATTACACTTCACAGATTTCAATCACTTCATTCTTGAATATGTATGCTCTGATTCTCAGTCATTCTTGATCACTGATTCTCAGCTGCTATGAACGCGCGTATATTCTTTCACCCTGAAGCTCCACCGCGTACACCATCACATACGCGTATAAATATTCATCTCAATCATCAATTCTCACACTTTCTCTTTCTTTCCTTCTCTAACATTTTTATCTTTGTTATATAAGACCTATCAATATTATACTAATCTATTCAGCGTAGACCTCTTACAGAAACAAATTATTGAAAGATAGTATATAGCTGTTTTAACAGACTATATCTGATCAATTTCCTCCTCTTCATATTCAGATATTTCTGAATTCAGCTATTTTATTGTAGCTGCTTGAGTTTCTGATAGAAAGTCTATTAAGTATTTAATTCCTGTCTCAGTTGAGAATAAGAATCTCATATTTAATTGATTTAAATCATACTGCTTCTTTAATCTGACTCTGAGACTATTGTATAATGCACAATATATTACAATATACTTCAGATTTTCATTCACATTGCAGAATGAGCACTCTGTTGAATCAAATCTATCATCAAATCTTTGTATATAGAATTTGAAATACCCATGTTCTAGTTTCAGCTGAATTATAGATGAGACTATTTTCTTTTTACATTTAATTAAACAAGATTTTCACTTTGATTTTGTCTCAAATCTTGAATAATGTATACTCTTCTTTTGTTTCTGCCAGCTTTCATTTCACTTATTTAAACAAGATTCTTTTATCTTTCTCTTTATGAAAGACTAGAATACTATTTTTTGAATAGATCTGCTTAGTTCTAAACCCTTTTTTGCAGCTGAATCCGCCAATTCATTGTCATGAATATTCATATAAGCAGGAACTCAATGCAGATGAATTATCAGTTTTGATATTCTTCTCTTTTGAATTTTCAAAACAGAGTTTAAAATCAGTTCAAGATTCATTTGATCATTATAAATCTGACTATTTCTAAGTCTTTTTAAAGCAGTCTGACTATCAGAGAATATTTATATCTCTTTCAAACTATTTCCTCTTTTATAAGATTTTATTTCAATAAGTTTGAAAGCTTTCACTATTATAAATAGTTCAGCATCAAAGACTTCAGATTCACTGTCTAAATTTCAGAAATCTGAGATAAAATTGATATTATCTTCAGTATAAGCAATGCCTGCGCCTAATCTATTGAAATTCTCATTTTTTGAGTGATCTGAGTAAATCAGAATAGAGTCTTTTATATTGATTGTAGAGATCTTTTTCAAATGCTGTTTATATTCTCTCTCTTTAGATAGTTCACTTATTTATAAGTCTATAAGGGATTCAAGCTTTTCTCTTCAGAAAGATATCTTCTCATGATCAATTTTCTCAATATTTAATAAAGAAAATTGATTCTTAATAAGTGAACATAGTCTATACAGTTGAGAGAGCATTTTCTTTCAAGTATTATTCTCATTTCAATCAAGAAATCTATTTCAATTCAGTTCATTTCCTGAGTTAACTGATGAAAATGAAGAAGAGACTCTTTCTCTGATTATATGATTTGAGCTCATTTTCATGACTCTCAGAGTATAGTTCATACAGGTGTTTTCAAATTGAATAGCAGAAGATGAAATTGAAGCTTTAATTTTCATTGCTTTAATAGAAGATGATTTGAATGATTTCAGAATTCTTCTCAAAGGTCTGTTTTATAGACTTTGAAAGAGTTCAGTTAAGTTATCTTGATTGTTTCATCAAACTTGAACTCTATAATCAGCTACTGAGATAATACAGGCTATGTATAACTGTCTCATAGCCTGAAAGAATAGACCTCTCTCAGTATTTAATAGTCTGATTATACTATTCACTAGTCTCTCTGTCTTGATAATTCTTTGTTGAATATGATATTTAAAATTCAACTTAGAGTTTAATCATACTCCTAGCCATTTGACATTCAAACTGGGTTTAATCTCTTTATTCAAAAGAGTTAGACTTAGTTCTTTCTCATTAAACCTGGAAAAAAAGTGAATTAACTCAGTTTCATTCATATCAAATTGAATTAGATTGATATCTGCTCTAACAAAGATTTTCTTTACTGCTTTCTCAATCACTTCTAAATTCTCTTTGATTGTCTTTAAACTGTAGAGTAGATCAATATTATCTATATAACTTGAAGATCTCACTATTTTCATGACTCTGTTCTTGAATAGATATGCAGTGTATATTGTAAATAAAACAGGTGAGATTGAAGATTCTTATGATACTTCTATTTTTATCTCAGTTTTATCTTGTTTTCTTCCATCAAAGAATAGTTGTATAATTCTTTTAGACATAAAACAATTAACTCATTTTATTAGAGAAAGTGGCAGTTTTAACATCTTCAAAGTTTGAATCATCTTAGACTTTGAAACATGATTAAATGCATCTTTTATATCAATAAAAACTGCAGTTGAGACCAGGTCTTCATGCTTTACTACTTGAACATCATAAATAACTGAGAGAACAGTATCAATTGCAGAACATTGTTTTCTATCTCTCATTTATTCATTAAATAGAAGAGAATCATTAATAGAGCTTAAAAAAGATGATCTAGTAGCTATTATCTTTTCTAGAATTTTTCTCAAACAGTTATTATTATTATTATTATTCTTTCATTATACTCATATACAAGCGGAGCTTATGATGAGTCCTTGCGTAATGTTAAATACAGGTCAAGTGTTGGTTATACAGGAGGAAATACAGGTGTTGAGACCACGCCAAGATAACAAGAACATAAGAAAATACAAAGAAGTGACAATTAGATACATGCAATAATAACTTCTCAGCTCAGGAACATAGAGCGATTCATTGAAGCAATTTGTACACCTCTGTATTTATTAGAAACCTGAGGTGCTTGAGTTCCGGATTTAATGTATCCCTGCGGGTTTCGAACCCACGCGCCTTGGTTTCCCACGCCAAGGCGCTACCAGGTGGCCGCATTAACCATTTGGCCACCGGGGCTTTCTCAAACAGTTCAACAGAGATATTACTCTATATAACTTAGAAATTAAAGCTTTTCTATTAGATTTTATAAGAATTACTCCAGTAGCCTCTCTTCAGCATTTAGAGTGATAATCATTTTTTAAGAGATTTAAAAAGAGTTCAAAATATTCATTCTTCAAGTAGAAATATATGTTTTAAATAATCAAGTGATTAATTGAATCAGGCCCTGCAGCAGTTTTAATTGAACTTGAGAATATTGCTGACTCTAGTTCATTACATGTAAGCTCAGATCATTCCCAGTTATTTTCATCAATATATTCATGAAATGACATATTCTTCTCTTCTAAATGTGATGAGTTTTGAAAGAGAATTCTTATAAAAGCATGACATTTTTTCTCAAAAGAGTTTGCTGTATACAATTCATTCTGAAATTTATATTCTAAGATTGAAAGCTTTGCTACACTTCTTGTTTTAGTATAGTTGAAGACTTTAAAAACTTCTTTTTCTTATGCTTCTTCAAGAAATTTGTTTCAGCAATTTTTTTTGACTTTTTTAATATCTGAAAAATATTCATTTTGAATAGCTTTGACATCTTTATCAGATATTAAGTTATTCTTTCAATCTCTCTTAACAGTGACTAATTGCTTTCTTTTAGAAGTGATATTCTCATTTCATCAAGGTTTGAAATACTCAGAAGACTTTTTCTTTGAAATATTTTCTTCAATACTTGTTAGATGAATAGATGTAATCAGCTTTACTCTATTCTCAAGCATTTCATTTGAGATATCTTGACTTTGATTTCAATAGAGCTCACTCTGTCTTTCAGATTTCAGCTGTTTTACTCTTTCTTCAACTGCTTTTCAATCAGCTTTTTCAAAGTTATACTGATTAGAGAGAAGAGGATTTTCACTTCTTTGTTTTTCACTCAGTTCAATATTAAATTGAATAATCTCATGATTGAATCCTTCAGTTTCATTTGAATCAATAAACCAGTTTATAAGTCTTTTTTCAATTAGATTTTGTGACATGAAAGTTAGATCTATGATAGATTTCTGTTTCATGTCTTTTCTAAAGAATGTTTGTTGATCTGACTTGTTAACTAAATCTATTGAATGCTTAAAAGTTCATTCAATCAGTTTATCTGCTCTTACTGCTCTTGTGCACTCTGAGTTTTATCAGAGATGATGTGCATTGAAGTCTTCTGCAATTATAGAGTTTTTTAAGAGAGTTATATTCAAAAATTCTCTGTCAATTATTCAGGTATTGTTGTTTTCTTTCAATTACTTTTCATTATAGATATTTATAAGTTGAATAGTATCAAACTCATTATCTTTATCTATAATATCACTCACTAGTAGACTGGCCGCTGAGATCATGAATTTCACATTTGGTCCCATTTGATCTGATCTCATACATTTCTTGACGTGAATCCCGCTGGGACTAATCATTAAACAAACATGCAAAGTAACTATATATCAGATCTTAAAATGAAATCATGACTTGAAAAAAATGAGAAAGTGGTTCCATTTGATCCCATTTAGTCCCATTCTTGACATAAAGTTACTATTTTTAGGCATTTTAAGGTTTTTTTTAGACTATTTTTAATTTTTTAAAAAGTAACACTTTTTGATAACACTCAAATGAGATTTAAAGTCATTTAAAGCAATAAAAATAATTTAAATTGAGAAGTGGAAATCATGATCTCATTTGAAAAATGTGATAAGAGTAGACAGTAAGTCTTACTGAGACAGTATAAGACTACTATCTAATGTTAGAACTGTGTAATGGGATCTGTCGAATTGGCAATGAGACTATCAAAAATTCTGGTCCTGGTTTCAGACACGGTCATTCGGTCAGTCTACTCACTAGAATATCAGAGTCAGATATGATATTAAATCTCAGATTAAATTAATATCTTGATCTTTTTCTCTCATGAATCACTACTCTTGATTTTATCTCAGATTTTTCAGGAAGAAAGCAGTAATAGCTTGAATGAGAAATGATGTACTTTTGCTCAGTATCAAAGTTTGGTTCTTGAAGAAGTACAAAGTCAACTTTTTGTTCCAATGCAATCTGAAGACAAGAATAAATGCAATTTGAGTTTCTATCTACATTGTTTTGAATAAATGTCATTTTTGAAGAGTTTTTAAACTTTTTTTGTTGTTTTTGTTGTACATTCATACTAAAAGAGAGTGAAGATAGAGTAGAATCTAATCACTATCATCAGATAGTAGATTATAACTATTTTGAAAAGCAGGAATCTCAACTGCTTTCATTCTATCTAATTTATCACCAGAGTCATTTCTCAATTCTCTAATCTTAACAGGTGTTTGAGGATTCAAATTCTGTTTACATTTAGCTGGAGAATTGAAGTTTAAAGATCTAGACAGTTGAGAGTTTCTTCTTTTTGAGCTTGCAGTTGTAGATTTACTAGCTTGACTTTTCTCTTCAGTTTTAGATTCACTTTGAGCTTCATCTTTTCTCCAGTTCTTCTGAGTTCTTGGATACACACAACTATATAGACTGAAGTTCATGAATACTATTCACAACTCAGCTTGAATGCTATTATACATTTAATCTCTACGTTTTATCTTTCTACTGTGAATACTTCTAGTAGTTAACAGTATATATCACATCAAGCTGCAAACATCTGAATAATCATCTGTAAGTACTTATTCTTACATTTTAAGCTCAGTCAGTCAGCAATCATCTGTTATAACTGAAAGAACTAGAAGCTTGTATACTTTAATCTCTATGAACTCTACTGCAGACACTCAGAAGCAGTCATCTGAATCATGAATAACTTCTGTAAAAGAAGTCTTATAGAACTTACTAATTACTTACAGAACATTTTTCTCTGCATCTGTAACAGAGAAACTCTTTGAATTCATAAATAAATTAATCTCACTGAAGAACATTCTTGAGCATCTTCTACAGAATCAAGCTATTTTTCTACAAGAAATACTTACTGTCTGTAAACACTCTTAAACTGAGTCTCTAGATATGATCTTCAGAGACACTTATAAACTGAAAAAAAACTTTCTTAAGCTGTAATCACTTAAGGTCACTTACTGAACTACAATCTATAAAAGCCTTTATCAGTTTGTATTCAAAATTGACTTACAAGCCTGACTGTGTGACATGAAAGATGAAGAAGCTGTTATCTATATAATGACAGATCTCTACTACACTGAAGTCAAGAACTGATTGAATAATCTAGAGAATAATTATAAGAGATTCTAATAATCTGTTCTTAAGACTTATCTAAAGAATAAGTTAAGAAACTCTGTGATCTGAACAGAGAACACCTGAATCATAATCATCAATATTAGAAAAAGAGATGAGAAATCTGATAAAGACTACTTACAATGCTTTATAAAATTATGATGTGAATTGAGATCTATGAAAACAGAGCTCTGAAACAAGATCTGAATGATGATATTTGTAAAGAGACTGAAAAAAGATATACAGAATAAGCTCATTAAATAAGACTCTAAGTTCTTGACTCTGAAGAAACTGATGACTCTCATTCACTACTTACAAATCACTGAGAGAGTCACAGACCTGTGAAGAGCAGATTATCAATCAGCTCTGTAAGAGCCAGAACAACAGAGAACAGATTTGTCAGAGAAGAATAATAAGACATAGAGATATTTTTATCTGAATACTGAGTAAAAGAAAGAGCTTCACAAGCTTCTGTGAACAGAGTGTATAATGAAGAGACTAAGAAAAAGTATCTCTGCTTTATTTATTTTAAATCAGAACATCTCTCTCTGTACAAACTATTCAGATAAATTAAAATAAGAATTTGAGAAGTTATGAACAGAGTTAGTAATAGTCTTCTTCTTAAGAGTCTTGAAACTGATATCTGAATCTGTTACTTCTCGGATGAAAATGCTTGCTTGTGAGAAGAGACTATGCTGTAATACTGCTGTCTCACAAGTATAGAAAGTATTGATGCACTCAGAATCTCAGGTTACTGCAGTATTTCTAAAGCTCACAGAGTGAATAAGTTAAGTGATAAAAACTGAGAATCTACTCTTATAATAAGCAGAGTATAAGAACTCAGATCTGAGAACTGAGAGATTATAAGAGTCATCTTTGAATTGCAAGATCTCTTCAGAATCTGAAGAAGATTTACAGAAACTGTGATTATTACAGATGTCACAGATAACATGTACTTAAGACTTGTATAACTTCAAAGATATAATCTGTACATAGCTATCTGCAAGTCAGGTTTATACTTTCAATCAGTGTTGATAGACTCACTTACAGAGATAGAATCAGTTGATGCTACTGAGTTAATTAGAGAAGACAAGCTGATCTATATAATAACTTTGAAAATGTCTGAGAACTTCACAGTCATGAAAACTGAGCTTCAGATATCAGAGAAATACTGACATCTTACAGAGATATTCAGCTTAGCAAAGATAGCTGAGCTTTCTTCTCACTGTAAGAAGAATCTAGTAATAGATTTAATAGAAGAGTAGAAATTCTTCTGAGAATTAATCTATAAGCTCTTTCATTATAAGACAGAGATCTTACAGATCAATATAAAGAAAAATTCAAAGAATGACTTTATCTGATCTTCACAGATCTTCACAGAAGTCTCTATGATATTTATAAAGAAGAAGAATGAAGATTTCAGATTGTATATAGACTACTATAATCTGAACTTTAAAATAATAAAGAGTTACTATTCTCTTTCTCTGATTGAAAATGTGATTAATCATCTTATGAAAGCTGTCATATTCACACAACTGAATATGATTAATATATATATATAACTGTAAATACAGTCTGAGAATGAATGAAAGACTGTCTTTAGAACTGTACTGAGATTATTTAAATATCTAGTGATGTCTTTTAATTTAACTAATACTCTCACAGCATTTCAGTCTTTCATTAATAAAATACTTCATATATATCTGAATATCTTTATAATAATATATCTGAATAATGTGATAATATACTTCATAAAGAAGAAAGAACACACTGAGTATATACAAAGTATATTAAAGATCTTAGATAAGACAGAACTGTATATTAAGCTTATAAGGTATTACTTCAGTGTTTGTTAGATTAATTTTCTAGAATATATAATTACTGCAGATGATATTCAGATAAAATCTATATAAGTTAAGACTATTCTATTATAATCAGAGTTGACTAGTATTTATAAGATTCAGATCTTTCTGAGCTTTGTGAATTTCTATAGACAGTTTATCTTTATATTTATAAGAATCTTCTTAGCCCTTACAGACATACTGAAGAATAGAAATAAGAAGAAGTCATCTTATAAACAGAGAATAAAAAGATTGTTAAGAAGAGAGAGCTGTAAGAACTTTCTTATCTTAAAAGCTTATAAGATCTTTATAAGATTGAAATAGATATTCATAGATACAGTGATACTGTTTCACTTTAATCTCTTACTCTTAATCAGATTGAAGATAGATATCTTCTTCTTTATAATTTCAGAAATAGTCTTGTAATTACAGCTAAATAAGAACTGAGTTTCAGTAATCTTTTTCTTATAAAAGATGTAATCTGTGAAGATTAACTATAATATTCATGATCAAGAGTTTCTTATAATAGTGAAATTCTTTCATCACTAATATCACTACTTTGAGAATCTTGTAATAGTGATTACTGTTAGAACTAATCATAACAGCTTATAATAGTTTACTTCAATTAAGAAACTCTTATAGCAGCAGATTCACTAGACTCAGAGACTGAGTGAGTTCTAATTCAAGATAGAGTATATTAAGAAAACTAAGAACTCAGTAAACAGACTCTCTTATAGATCAGACTATATTAAGAAGATCAGAGCAACAGATATAGAGAGATTAGAGAAGATAGAAAAGCTTCACAGAATACTCAGACTGAGTGTTATAAAGAGATTGACTAAAGAGTCTCTCAATTCTCTATGAGAGAAGAGAAGAGAGAGAGAAAAGAAGTCTGTATAACTACTCTCTATAATACTGAGAGTCAATACTCTGAGAATCTCTGTAAGAATTCTTGAAGAGAGTATCTATAATCTGAAGAGTTTACAGACTTTAAGAAGTACTGTGAAAGATCTGATATAAGAAGAAATAGAGTATAAGTCTTTATAAGATCTTCTATTCAGATTATCTAAACTGTAACTGAAGAATAAATATACTTAGTATATTCAGAAACTACTTACAGCAGAGATTAATTCTGTAGAAATAAAGCATTAAAAAGACTTAAATAATCTCTTACAAAGAGAGAGTCAGATTTATATATCTATAAATGAGTTTCTATATATAGAACTTATTAAAAGATATTATAACTCTTCTCTAGTAAGTCATTTTACAGATACTAGAACTTATGAGTTGCTTATAAGAAAATACTTCTGACTGAAGATATAAGAACTTATAAAGAAGATAATGAATTCTTATACTATTTATCAGAGTTCATGAGTAGTATGATTCAGATTATATAGAGAACTTACTTCTCTACTTATTCTGTAGAAACCTTGAAAACAGCTAGAAATGAATACTCTTATAAGTCTCTCTGAAAGTAAGAATATATATAATGCCTGCTTTAACAGTATACTGATGATAGTGAATTACTTTATCAAGATAACACACTTTATACTCATCTGTAAGAACTAAAAGTCAAAGAATTTGACTCATATCTTCATTTATAATATGATTGGATTATATGAGTTGTTTGTGAACATTGTCTCAGATAAAGAATTAATTTTTATAGAGAAGTTCTGATCTGATCTGATAACTATACTGAAGATCTTATAAGATCTAAGCACAGCTTTTTATTAACAGACAGATAATCAGATAGAATATTTAATAAGTATATTAAAATAGTATCTGTGATACTTTATTAATTATAATTAGAATGACTGAGTGTATTAATTACTACTTACAGAGTTTGTATACAACAACTTAAAACATGTCAGTACAGATAAAACTCTTTTTAAGATACTCACTGAGACTCATCTGCAGATGATCTTGATAAATCTGTGAGAGTATACTATAGAGTGTGATAATATCTGTGAACAGCCTGAGAGAATTCAGAATATTTAGAAGAAAATCTGTGAATTCTTGAGAAAGACTCAAGAGTATCAGAAGAGATACTATGACTTTAAGTATATTATAAAGAGTTTTAAGAAAGATGATAGAGTCTGACTAAGTCTAGAAAATATTATTATATAGAGATCTAGTAAGAAGCTGAATCTCTTACAGATAGAGTCTTATAAGATTATAAAAAAAGTTAGTTTATAGTTCTATAGATTAAAACTGTTATCTGAGTTATAGAGATATACAATGTTTTTTATATCTCTTTACTGTGTAAATATAAGAAATTTTCAGAAGAGAACTCTGTGACTCATTACTCTGTTTATAATATACTAGAGAGTAAAAGAGAATATTAGATTAAAGAGATTATTAACTTAGAGAAGTGAGATTATAAGCTCTGATTCAAGATTCAGTAATAAGAGTATTCTGATAAGATAAATAAGTTCACTTGAAAATCATCTGAGTAGATAAGACATCTGTAGAAGCTGAGACATAACTTTCATACTATAAATTCTGATAAGTCAGAATAATACAGTCTTTGCTAAGAATCTGATTATGATAAAGATATTAATACTATCATTTATGAACTCTAATCTATAAGATAATAAGTTTCTACTGAGATAAACAGTCTGCAGTGTATACAAAGAAAAGAAGAAATTATATTCTTATTAAAGTTAAAAAATAAGAAAACAGAAACAGAATTATGAACATAATTTAAAGATTAATAAAGAAAAAATAAAGAAAACTCACACTTATATTCTTAATATCTGTAATACTCAATCTCTTCACAACTACTAATTTCTCTCTTTAAAGAAGTAGAGAGTATTATATCTGTGATACAGACAATTGTTGTATTTAATACAAAGACTGTCAGAAATATATAGACTTCAGAGAAGCTGAATATCTGTGTTTCGAAAGAACGTACGACTGTCGGATAATAACGCGGCTGCTTCCGAACTTGCTTACAAGTGTAAAAGGGGGCCATAGCGGCCACTAATTAATTTAGTGTACGATATTACAATATATAAGAAGCCAGCATACGCCTGTAATCGTACACTGGCAGGAAACCTTTGAATCACATCTGATAGCATGTCTAAAAACTGGTGAGAAGTGCAGGCTTCTTCAGAGTGTGATAATTTCATCTACAAAGCAATTTGTAGTTATCATATCAGTGTGATTCTAGAACATCTCAAAAGATAGCATACAAAGAGTAGTGAGTGAAAGAGCATCTGATTGATACTGCTTTGCTTATTAAGGGAAAACTCCACACCCAGGTGAATGCCACATACATAAACAGATGAGATGTGAGAAAGAGAGATGAGAGTGATGAATCAGATTCAAAGAAGACCACTCTTCACTCAAAGAAATAAAAGAAGAGAGTGACCACCACTGAAGTCATACAATGATAACAGAAATCATATAATAATATAGTGATAATGATACAGTGATATAATTATAGACATCATACAATTAACAAGAAATCACTGAAATGAATATCTTCTCTAGTCAATATAAATAACACTCTTCTCTGCTATCTGAACTGAAAGATATGCAGAACCTCTCAGAGAATTTACTTGAAACAGTAAGAAAAGCAGCTGAAACTGCTGAACTGGAATTGAAGCTCTGTACACATACAAGAATTCTAAACAAGATTGAGGCCTTGTATACATAGTGGCAGGCTGAGACAGAAGTTAAACAACAATTGACATTCACTGTGAATCAAGCATTCACTATGAAGAGCTTCATCAATGCAATTATCATCATTAATAAGAATAGAGAAAACCAGATCTTAGATCTGCAGTAAGAGATTAAATGTTTATACAGACAGGTGACTATACTGAATCTGAAGATCTCATCATGATTGTTCACAATCTCTTCAGAAGTGTACATATCATCAGAGATCACTGTGTAGAATGAGAATCTGAGCATGAAATATATCAAGCTGAGAGATCTGCTGAAGTCATCAAGCTTCAATGACAACTGAAAAAATAATGCTGTAATCAGCTGGCTAAGTCAGATACAATCATATTATCAGATTGAATATGAACTCACAGATAGACAGTGAATG
The DNA here is from genome assembly GCF_000003855.2 of Blastomyces gilchristii SLH14081. Taxonomy (NCBI): domain Eukaryota; kingdom Fungi; phylum Ascomycota; class Eurotiomycetes; order Onygenales; family Ajellomycetaceae; genus Blastomyces; species Blastomyces gilchristii. The sequence continues at coordinate 1,646,650 of NW_003101674.1, forward strand.
AAATTTTAATAAGTCTTAAGATCTGCTGTGTTTCTATGCAGAAAAGTGAAGTCATTATAAATAACTAATAAAAAGATGAATCTTACAGACTCAGAGTAATATTCATTGTCATAAATATAAAATAAGTTTTTCAAATGAATCTTACACAACTTTGAGAAAGTGAATGTGTGAGATAAGTGTTATAAATACTTCACTGAGTGTAGATAAGTAGATAATCTTATATTATACTTCACACACTTCAGCTTATACTATCTCATATTAAATGAAGAGCTTTCAATATCTTTCTGTTTATAGATCTTCATTCATGATCTTACACCTGAGTTAAAAGTGAAATGAAAATGCTTAATCTTATAACTAGATACAGTGAAAGAAGTGTATAACATTCTCATTGTATAAGAACAAGTGAGTCAATTACAACAGAAAATACTGCAATCAAGTATATCTCAGTGAAGAACAGATAATCAAACTTCTATAATACAAGTCACACATCTGAATATGATGAATCTAGATCTGAATATCATCACTAAAGCACTGAATTCTCTGAAAAAGAAATCCTCTGAGTGAAAATCTTAATATTATGAATATTGAGCTTGCTTCAACTGCAGATGTTAAAATCATGATGTAAAAGATTACACACAGCATGCACAGTCAAGAGAAGCAAGAGAGTTAAAAAACTAGCAGAATCAGTGAGCTTGAAGACACTTACTGATATTCTATGAAAAGTCTTCAAAGTGAAAGAGATGTCTGTGTTAGATGACTCTCTGAATTCTGTGAATATTAAGAAGAGACAGACTTCTGACTGAAGTGCAGGTGAGAATGAAGTGAACACTCATCTCAATACCTTGAGACCTGAAATGTTAATGTATAAGAGACACTTGAATAAGAACAGATAGATGGCTGTAAAAGTATTAGTAGATACAGAAGCTTCTATACAATATATTGATGATTATATAATCTGAAAACTGAAAGAGGTTCACTGAGTAAAGAATCCCTGATATATAAGATTATCTGATAACTGATATTTGATATTACTTACAAGAGTAAGAGTTTTCTTGCACTTTGAAGAATGATCTTACTATATTTGAGTGTGAGCGCTGCAGAATGTGAAATACAATCTAATTCTCAGACTTGATTGATTTCAAAGATTCAATCTGCAGATTCAATGATGTACATGTCATATGCAGTTAACTGATAGAAAGAAAACAGTTCATACAATTCTATCAACTGATATGAGAAGGACATTTCACATCTCTAATATAGAAGAATTAAACCTGCTTATACATTAACAAGTAAAGAGAATGATTTGCAAGACCTTATCTGAAAGCATTCTGTATATCATACAGGACTCAGAAGTGAAGAAAACCAAGATAAAAGATATGCGGAAGAACAAGTGTATGAAGAAGCTTCTGAAGAAGCATGAAAAGATCTTCTGAACAGATCTTTCATCAGAACTACTGCCAGAACAAGGATTTGTACATGAGATTGACATGAGAGATGTAAAACCAGTCAATCAGAATGCATACCCTCTGTCACAAACACATCTTGAAGAACAGAAGTGTCAGATCTAGACTGACCGTGTGACCGTGTCTGAGACCAGAACCAGATTTTTTGATAGTTTCATTACCAATTCGACTGATCCCATTACACGGTTTCAACATTAGATAGTAGTTCCATACTGTCTCAGTGAGACTTACTGTCTACACTTGTCACATTTTTCAAATGAGACCATGATTTCCACTTCTCAATTTAAATTATTTTTATTGCTTTGATTGACTTTAAATCTCATTTGAGTGTTACCAAAAAGCGTTACTTTTTAAAAAATTAAAAATAGTCTAAAAAAAACCTTAAAATGTCTAAAAATAGTAACTTTATGCCAAGAATGGGACTAAATGAGACTAAATAGAACCACTTTCTCATTTTTTTCAAGTCATGGTTCCATTTTAAGATCTGATATATAGTCACTTTACATGTTTTTTTGATAGCCAGTCCCAGCGGGATTCACGCCAAGAAATGTATGGGACCAGACCAAATGGGACCAAACGTGAAATTCATGGTCCCGGCGGCCAGTCTAGTCAGATCACAGATCTTCTAGAACATAGTCTCATACAATTCTTATCAAGTGCATGAGGCTTTCCAGTTCTATTTGTAAAAAAGGCGGGTGAGAAGTGATGAATGTGTATTGATTATCAAGCACTTAATAAGCTTATGATCAAGAATGAATATTCACTGTCATAGATTCAACAACAGTTGAATACAGTTAAAAATGCCTGATATCTATCAAAGATTGATCTTCTCTCAGAATACTGACAGATCTGTGTAGATGAACTGTCAGTTCTGTAAACTGCATTTAATACACAATGAGAGAAGTTTGAATTCCTGATAATATCATTCAGTCTGACAAATGCGCCTGTCATCTTTCAAATGATAATGAATATGATTCTTTATAAACAGAATGAAACCTCATATCTTATATATCTTAATGACATTCTAGTCTTTTCAAACTCATATAATGAATATCTGAAGTATCTTGATGAAATGCTTATAACTCTGACAGAGTATAAGCTCTACATCAAATTAACAAAGTATGTGTTTGAAATGAAAGAGTTGAAGTTTATAGAATATGTAGTGAGTGATGACTGTATATATCTTATCTCAGAGAAACTGAATGTCATAGTAAATTGACTGCAGCTGAGAAATATATATTATATATAACAGTTTCTTAAGTTAGTCTCATATTACTGCAGATTCATCAAGGATTTCACATGAATATCAGCATCACTCTCAGATCTCTTAAGAGAAATGAATGCAAATCTGTGAAAGAAGAAGTTTTATTCAATTATCTGAAATACTGTGTGTGAAAAGACTTTTCTCATACTGAGAAAATGTATAATAACATTCTCAGTGCTTATTCAATCAGATTATGATAAACCTTTCTACATTGAGACAGACACATCTGAATAAGCTATTGAAGACACTCTTCTACAGATGAGTAAGAATAGCAAGCTGCATCTGATGATGTATGATGGTAGAAAACTATTGAGTACTGAGCTCAATTATTCAGTGTATGAAAATAAATTGCTAGCAATCAAGCACACACTAGTATTATGAGATAGATATATTGACAATGAGTATACAATAACAGTGATCATGAATCATAAAAGCCTCATCTATCTATAATTAATAATAAAATCTTTCAAACACTTAGTATATTAAATCTCAGAGTTTCAAGTGTACAATCTTTATATCAAATACTGAAAGAAATCAGACACTGTGATATCTGATGCAATCAGTTGCAGATCTGATTTCATGAGTGAGAGTTCTGCAAACCAGGTATAAGAGAAGTTTATATTAAATGTGCTGAGAGAGTGTAAGGAATCAGAATGAGTGAACATTATAATCTCTTACTTAGAGAATGACAAGATGTCAGATGATAAGTGTCTTATGAGAGTAGTAGAAGAGATTCTTCTGAACTTTAAACTGAGGAAATTGAAAAATGACATTGTGCTTTACTGTGATCTAGAATATGCAGAAGCTCTCTATCTAGAATCTTCATTTAGATGTGACTTAATGACTTGCATACACAAGGAATTCAGTCACTTAGAAAGTCCTGAACTCATGAGTGTACTCAAATCAAGAGTATACTGATCAAGCATGACTGAGGACATCCAGGTGTATGCTCACAAGTGTCTGAATTATCAGGTCATGAAAGAATCTAAGAAAGGGTTAGAACATAAGGAAGTATAATATCAGATAAAGTATATGATACAACTATTTAAATAATGAGAAGTGGATCTCATAGACATATTACTGTGAATATCAAATGAAAATCAATGAATAATCACTGCTATAGATTACACTACTGACTGGCCAGTTGCAAAAGCAGTTTCAGAGGTGATAGAGAAGATGATAGTAAAGTTTCTATATGATGAGATCTATGTCAACTATGAAATACTGCATGAGATTCTAACTGATAACAGTACAAACCTTGTGAGAGAAGTGATGAGGCATTTCATGAGCCAGTTATAGACAAGACATTGTAGAACAACATCATATCATTCACAGATGAATGAGAAGATGAAACACTTGAATGAAATCTTGAGCAACATACTGATGAAATATCTAGTGAGCAAGCCTATGAGATTATGAGATGAATATCTCGATCAGGCACTATTAGCCACACAAATTCGGCAGCATGCAGTCTCCAAGCATTCATCATTCTACCTGTTGTATGAATTGCATCTGTGCATTTCAGAGAATGCTTCAGAAGAGGTGAGAGAGAAAACAACAGTTGCAGACACAGAATCAAGATTGAAAGAGATCAGTTATACACATACAAAAGCTAACAAGTTACTTCTGAATCAAGCAATTCAATTGAAAAGAATACAAGACTCACTAGTTAAGGAATCAAGTCTCAAGATGAGAATGTAAGTTCTTATATACAATAAGAGTTCTGAGAAGTTTCAATCTAGATGATTTGAGTCATATAAAATACTCAAATCACATTCTCTGAGAATATACACATTGAAAGAATCAGAGAGACAGATCTTATACAACTTAATCATTGATTCATGACTTATGAAAGCAAAGATATAAGATCTGAGTGAATTATGATTATCTACAGCACTATCATCAGTGTTGAAAAAGAAAAGACTTATAATTGAAAAGTCTCATGAAGTAAGAGAAATTATAGACACTTACAAATCAGATAATCTCACTTATTCTGATCTTTTCATGATTATAAGGAAAGAATGAGAAGCAATGAAGAAATCAGATAAATATCATACTTCAATAAGTAATAAGACTGTAGCTGATCATATAATAATGTGCTGTAGACAGTGAGTACAATGTGACAAAGAGTGATCTCAAAGTAACAGACTTGCATGTGAGTCATATTACAGAAGAAAAAGAAATTCAGAGTTGAATTCAACTGTTTACACCAGTTCAATCACAGAGATCACAGAGGATGAACTATCTGAAACATCTGCAGACATGTGAAATCAAGTCATCTCAATCTCTGAGAATGCTCAGAGATTGAGTGAGATTAGTTTTAATAAGCTATTCACTGTAGTGGTCTGAGTGAGTGAAGAGAGACAGTATAATATACAAGACAGAATTATAAAAGATGAAAGCTGCTGAATCTAGTCACTGAACACTGTATTATATAGAGATTGCATAAGAGTAGTGACTAGCAGATAAAGAAAAAGTGTAAGAAAAGAAAAGAGATAATGAATTGATTATTAACTGTAAGAATCAGCTGTAAAAGACAAATGTTATCATATATATTTTATTCATTTTCATACATCACATGTTTAATCTATTTCCAACATCACATCACCTGAAAAATGCAAAAAAAAACAAAGAAAATCTCAAAACTTGAGATCTGTAAGAGATTCAAGAGCTGCAAGCTGCTCTTACAACAATGCTGTGCATGTCTCTGATTTCTCTATCACTCTGTGTACAACATTAATGTCATTTATCACAAGATTGACTGGAATGCCAATATAGAAATGTGTATATGTATGTGTAGAGAAATTGAAGAAGAGTGCAGGACCTGCAGGACCAGAAGCCAGGACAGGAAGAACAGATGCAGAAGAAACAGAAGAGAAAGATGCAGAACTGAATGAATAACAGCAGAAGTTATCTGAGACTGAATACTTATAACTCAGTGTGCACACAATCTTTCTCACAGAGGAGGGAGAGAAAGTGACAGAAGAAGCTTGAGAATAGAAGAAGATAGTCTCAGCAGTGTTATCATCTTTGATTAGAATAATCTCTGACACTGAAGCAACTAAGAATTATTATTAGTATATAAAACTGTAAAAGCAGGGGTAATAATTACTGAATGAACACCAGCTGATCTTAGAATTATACATACAATTACAACACACATGAGGCTTCTCAGAAAGAGAGAGAGAGACACAGAGAAATGAAGAAAGTAGAACACAGTATATGAACAGCTCATTTTCATGATGACATCTCAGACAAGATATACAAGCCTCACACTTATAAGTGTAAAAGAGTACAACATCTGTATTTCTATTTCTGAAAACACAGATATCTTTCATCTGCATCATGAAGTTGAACAATAGATATCAGAGAATAGACTGATATGAATCTATTATTCTGAAGAAATTTATCAGAGTGAATGTCTCTGCAATATTAAACTTTACAGTTATGAAAAGCTTCTTGATATCTGTGAATATCATGACTTTATACACAGTAAAATCTATAATGATTTCTTCTAAGAACAGAAAAATCAGTGTTAGAAAGAAAAGATAAAAAAGAAAATGACTTACAATCTTAACACTGTTGAGAGAGAGAGTGATTCTCTGATATGAATGAATAATTATCTTATCATAAATATTTAAAATAAATATAATAATTAATGTCTGTGACTGAGCTTCAGATTGTTGTGTTATACACAGTCTTTATATAATAAATTATTCTGAGAGTCAGTAAGAAGAGCAGGAGTATACACACTGAGAAACATAGTTCATTAAGTCTATATAATATCTCCTTGAAATGAGAAGAGCTGATAATGAAAGCAGAGATGATAAAACCAGAAGTAGCAGAAGTGAGAGTTGCAGAAACAGGGGTAGTGAGAGCAGGAGAATCAGACACAGAGACAGGTGTAGAAGATTGAGAGAGAGCAGCAGAGAAAGAAACAGAGAGAGTAGAGAAGAATATGAGAGACTCAGTTATACATGATATGAATAATTTCTTCATTATCACATTCTTCAAGTTCTCAATCAATGATTCAACATTGAGTTCACTATTATCAGCAGATGCAGATCTGTCAACATGTGAAAATTCTATATGAATAAAAACAATATATCAGCATCTGTGTTTATACAAAATTGTGTCAGAAAACATGATCAGAAACTCACTGAGAAGAAAACAGTTAAGAGTGTATAAGAAGATGAAGAAGATATGTCACTCATGATAGTATATTCTGATAATTATTAGAAGATAAACAAGCTCTGATCACATTTCACAATGTGTTATACTTACTGCTAATGAACTGCCTGATATGAACACTACAATGACACTTGTTATAAGAACAGAGAGCTATTACCAGAAATGTGTACAATATGATAGATGAACAGATAGAAAGAGTTGAACAGAAGAGAGAGTAGAAATCTTGAATGAGATAGCATTCAATGATGACAATGATGAAGAAGATGATTGAAGAATGAGAAAAGTTAGTCAATGAGAGATGTAATATAGTGAAAGTTTCTTTATAAGAATGTATGCAGAATGCTAGCTGAATCAGAGATAGGTCACAAGATTACAAACACTAGTGGCGCGCTAATCCGCATGAAGCTAGAGCAGATGTCATAGTCATGTAAGCGTGACTGAATCTGGTGAGAGAGGATGTGATTCGGAAGAATCTACAATTATCAGATAATAACACAGCTGCTTCTGAACTTGCTTACAAGTGTAAAAGAGGGCCATAGCAGCCACTAATTAATTTAGCGTATAATATTACAATATATAAGAAGCCGGCGTACGCCTGTAATCGTACGCTGGCAGGAAACCTTTGAATCACATATCAGAGTGTATATAGCTGTAACAGAGTCTTGAGAACTGACTGTCTGTACATATAATCAGATATCTCTCATGAAGCTATATCTGCTTTCTCAGTTATACTGAAGTATTCAGTCTGAAAATAATTAGAATGTAGAGAGAAGGCTTATCTATCTAGATTAACTCTTATCACAAATTCATGATATTTATATTATCTTGATTATTCAGATTTTATAAGTACTCAGAAACTCATCTCTTATTAACTATGAAATTATGAAAATATGCTGCAGTGTGAGAACTGTTAATAGAGAATCTAAACATATTTACATATATCTGATCAGAGATTGTATGAGTAGAGAGAGAGTGATTATAGATCTGTGAGACTGTAGAAGACACTGATAACACTGAGAGCTTTATAAGAACTATCAGCTAGAGTCTGTAATAAATTACTTATAGAGAGACTTACAGTAGAGAGTAGAACTGCACTGCTTAAAGTCAGAGACTGATCTGAAGAAGATATGAAATTAACTACTGATCTGAAGATCAGATGTAGTGACAGAGCTGAAGAGAGTAAAGATACTATTGTAGATAATAATATCTCTACTTTATCAGTTGATAAAAAGTGATTAGAGAAGTTATAAGAACACTTACAAGAAGCTCAGTAGTAGTCAGACATTATTTACAAAGATATTGAAATTAAAAAATTTTTATTCTTAAAAAGTTCTTGAATTAATATATAGATATTGTTAGAAATACTCTCTCTCTATTATCTAAGTAAAAATGCTTTACAGATAAATGAGAATACTCATAGTTTATAGAAATAAGAGCTTTTACAGAAAAAGAGAAAAGAAGATAAGATTTCACAGATAGATCTGAGATACTTATACTACTTTAGAGAGATTTACTTACACTGTGAGTGATTTCATGAAACAGTCAGATCACTCTAGTAAATAAAAAGTGATTATAAATTATAGATCTGAATCTTTCTATATAATTATAAACAGTGATTACAGACTGTGAACATCTTGATTCTACAATTCTATAGAGTTAATAAAAGAATGAAAAATTTCTCATAATTCTACAGTGTTAAAGAAAAATAATTCATAAGAATAAGTGAAAGATTAACTTATAATTACTTCTCTTTGATAGAGATAATCTCACAGAGAGTGATTTATATATGAGATGAATTTATATAATGATTATATAAGAATCTTATGAAAATGATTAAGAGTCAACTGAAACTCTTTTATATGAAAGATATGAGATGAATCTGTATAATAGTCAGAGAAGAATCTGTGAATTATAAAGAATTTTATAAAATAAGAAACTGAGTGACAGACTCTTTTCTCTTTATAATAATAAGAGATTTTTCCTCACTGAGATTTTTTTATATAGATATAAAGAGTTTTTAGTGAGTATTACTGCAGTGCTGAGCTGATTCTATGAAGTTACTCAGTGAAAGGCTTTGCAGATAAAGTCTTAAAGAGAAAGAGATATGTAAGAAATTCTGCTTCTTATGAATTCTTTATCTCTATTTCTATCTCTTATATAATCAATAGAGTTAGCAGCCCTTGACTACATACAACTATATAGACTGAAGTTCACAAATACTATTCACAACTCAGCTTGAATACTATTATATATTTAATCTCTACATTTTATCTTTCTACTGTGAATACTTCTAGTAGTTAACAGTATATATCACATCAAGCTGCAAACATCTGAATAATCGCCTGTGAGCACTTATTCTTACATATTTACTCTTATCTTATTATCTACAAGTATCTCATCTCTACTGATTTTTATTCACTCAAGCTTATACTGAAGTTATGTAATTTCAAGTCTTATATAAGTCTTCTCACTTGCAGAGTTATTATTATTTCAGTTATTTAAGCTCTATACATTATCTGATATCTCACTAATACTTTTAACTGAGTCTTTGTATTTATTGAACTTATTAGACTGTTTCTCTGTAATGATTTTATCTGATTTAAATATCTGAGAAGCTGTCTTTTAATTTATTATTAATATTAATAGTAATCTGTGATCTTGTATTTACTGCTCTGATGTTTTCTCATTTCTCTATTTTAAAAATATATATTCTTTTATTAAGTCAGACATCTCTTTGAATCTTAGATTAATTATAAGTTTAATCACTTAATAAATTATCTAAACATACTTGTAATGACATATGAAGATATCAATTTACATGTTATTATAGTTATTTATTAGCTTGTAAAAGAACTTTATAATCTCTTGAAGAATAATATTATTATATATTGTAATCTAACTACGTGAGTTATATTAAATAGGTTGAGATGGCACGTGACTAGAGTAGATCTTGAAGAATAACATTGTTGTGTTGTATTGTAATCTAACTACACGAGTTACACTAAATGAATAGATTGGAGTGGCACGTGACTAGAGTAGATGTAGTAATCATCAACACTCTCCCTTGCTACATCATGGCCTATAATAAGCCGCCACCCGGGGCCTCTCTCATTCTCAAATCTTTCAAAAATGCAATAATAATTAATTACATGAATCAGACCCTGATTTTCTCATTAGGAAAGACATCTGTACAGCAATAACTGTAAAAATCAAGAAATACATGCAAAATTCATTGATTTGTTATATTATTATTATCATTCAATCATTTCTTTCTGATCTCTTTCAAATCAATTCTTTTAACAAAATCTTCAAACACAGGCTTCATCAGTGACTTGATGAGCTCATCAGCTATGTTCACTGTAGAATCAACATGTTTCATCATGATTTCCCCTTTTTCAATCAAATTACAGAGAATATGATATCTAATCTTGATATGATATAATCTTTGTATTAAGAATTCCCTCTTTACTAGATCAATTGCTCTCTTATTGTTAACTTATAGATATGAGCATATTTTCACTTTTTTATCATTCATCAACTCAGCATTATATAACATATTATTCAACTAGATTATCTTACAAGCTGTCTTACTAGCTGCAATATATTCAGCTTCTGTGATTGATTTGATAATAGATGTCTGTCTCTGTGACTGCTATGAGATCAGTGACCTATTAATCAATATAACATAGTCAGTAGTTGATTTGTATTGAGAATCTGCCTCTGCTCAGTCTGAATCACAGTATATCACAGAACTCAGACTCATATCATCAATCTTCTTCCTGTATAATATGCCATGATTTTTCATCTTCTTGACATAACATAGAACATGCTTCAACACTGCTCAACATGCTTTATATGAATGCAAGTTAAAATATAAGAGATAGTTAACTGCAAACATCAGATCTGATCAGCTGCTTGAAATTAAATATTGCAATGATCTCAATTCTTGATAATATCTTATAGTTATAAAGTCATCATTCAATTCTCTTTCCTCATCAGGTGAGAATTTCAGTCATATATCAGTTATCATCAGAGTGTCAGCTGAATTTATCTTATTCATGCTGAAATCTTCAAGAATCTCTTTAATATAACAGCTTTATATAACTGCTAGATCATTATTTCTCTGACATTTAATCTTCATTTCAAGATATGACTTAGTCTCTTTAATATTCTTTATCTCAAATCTCTTTACAATCTCTCTTAATACTCAGTCTAATTACTATTCTTGAGATCTTATTATCTGATAATCATTAATATATAATGTCAGATAGATCTTATGAACAGAGTAATATAGAAATTCACTATTATAAAATAATATCTTAAATTTCAATATAGTCAGATACTCTGTTGTGAGAAAATACTATATTCTTACAGCTTGCTTCATTTTATATAGACTCTGATAAAGTAATCTCATCAAGCTCTCTCTATCATGCTTAACATCTGTAAACAGTTATATATAGATCATCTCATTCTGTGATAGTATGTCATTTAAAAACATGAATATATAGTCAATTAATTTAATCTTTCATTCTTTGATAGTTGATATAGTGAATAGACTGTGTGATGTAGATCCTGATATCACTGCAGCATACAATCTTATATAATGAATACTCTGCTGTTGCAAGAACTCTCTAATTACTCAGTGAGCTCTAAAACAGATGATTTCTCTCTTATTATTGAATTTTCAATTATATACTCATTTATCTGTAAGAATATTCAGCCCCGGTGGCCGAATGGTTAATGCGGCCACCTGGTAGCACCTTGGCGTGGGAAACCAAGGCGCGTGGGTTCGAAACCCGCAGGGGATACATTAAATCCGGAACTCAAGCACCTCAGGTTCCTAATAAATACAGAGGTGTACAAATCGCTTCAATGAATTGCTCTATGTTCCTGGGCTGGGAAGTTATTATCGCATGTATCTAATTGTCACTCCTTTGTATTTTCCTATGTTCTTGTTATCTTGGCGTGGTCTCAACACCTGTATTTCCTCCTGTATAACCAACACTTGACCTGTATTTAACATCACGCAAGGACTCATCATAAGCTCCGCTTGCATATGAGTATAATGGAAGAATAATAATAATAATAAAGTAAGAATATTCATTTCCAGAGCCTTCTCAATGATAATATATATCTTCTTCTATTCAAATATCTTAATCTTCTTTTTTATTATCTTATATTAATAGTCTCAGTCTGAGCTTCTCTTAGCTTCTATCAGTGTAGTTAATCAGTCTGTCAGAATACTTAGAACAGAATTATTCTCATTAACAGAGTCTTCAGACTCTTTATTCATAATAAGCTGTATCTTATTATCTAGAAGATAGATTGAATCAATTACATTCTCTAAGTTCTCATTAATAATTATCTTCAAAACATCTAACTTTTTCTTCACTAGATGTTATAGTAAGCAGTGCTGTCATTTCTCTCTGACATTCAGAATGTTCAATTTATTAGATAATTCATTGAATTCTCTCACTGTATTTACAGGTGTATTTACACTCATGTCAAGAGCTTTATCAAATATGATATTTCATACAATCTCAAGATGACATGTAATAGAATCTCATATATGATATTGATGTAATTCTTGATATTCAATTATCTGTCATTCTCTGCTGTCAGTTCTATCTGTGAGCTTATTCAATACTTTCAAATTCTTCTTATAGACCTTGCACTCTCATCTCTGTATTTAATAAACAGAAGATTGCATCTCAGTCTATACTTTAAAAGATGTAAGTGATATTTCTTCCTTGCATTCAAATATCTTTGTTAATATTAAAGATATATTAATTATCATAATCATAACTTATATTATCTCATCTCAAAGTTCTCTTTCTAATTTACTATTAAATAGTAGACTTTATATCTTTTCTGTAACTATTTAATTTGTATATTTCACTGAGTCATTTGATTATAATATATCAGATGTAGTCATTTCATACATTATTTCTTTACTCTGACAGTAGATCTTAAGTTCTTGACTTTTAAACTCTTCTTCATCATCTCAGTGTAGAATTTTAACTCAATATTGTATAATTATCTTAATATCTGTGATGAAGTTTATTAATCTTACAGTAGATTCTCTCTTTCTTATTATAAGAATTGCTCATCTATAACAGATTGTATCATCTGTTATACTTAATCAGTAGCTTACACTCTCTCTAGTGAGAGTGTTATTTTCATTGAAAAGTATTTTTCCATCTTCTGTCAGATCAATGAAGAATCTTATTACTAGCTTAACAGCTCATATCATAGATATGAAGATTGAATGTGTCATTTTTACCTGAACACAGACTTTACAGAATGATAAAGCTCATTGATCAATAATTCTCATCTCTAGATATGAATCTGCTATCATTTTTACAATATTCACAGAATTTAGATGTTCTAGCTTTTAATATTATTGTATCATTGTAAGTTCTATAATCTTTGTATCATTTCTTTCAGATAGTGTTAATATTATGTCATCTTTCACTCATAATGTGTTCACAGGTTTAAAATCATCATTAAGTATAACAAACTGAATCAAGTCTCTGTATATAACTGGCCTTTTCATCTCATAGATATCATTCTCATTTAATCTTGCTGTAAATCAGAATATGCTGTCAGAAGACATAATCAACATAGCATGATTATTCTTATATATTAACTGCTTATAGATATAACTCTGATGTACAAGCTTATCTATACTCATAAGATTCACTTCTAACTTCAGAACATAGCAGATATCATTTAACAGCATATTCATTTCTTTCACTGAAATCTTTGTATCTTCTATAGCTGCAGCAGAGATCACTGTTCTGTCTGTCATTTTCAACATCACTTTCATCTTCTGAGGTTTTGTCATGACAAGATCCCTGTGGGGTGTGATGTGAGCACTTGATTCAGAGTCTAGAATTCAGATATCTTTTTCTGTCTGATCACTTGCATAGGCCTTTTCTTTGATACAAAATACTTGCTTCATGATGTTGTGAATGGAAGCAGCATCTGTATTCTCCGCATCCTTGTCTTTATCCTTGTTTCTATTGGTGTTGGAATTTAAATTTGAAGGACATTTCTCAGAGTATTTCTTTCAACAGTCAGTCTGAATATGATCAACCTTTTGACAATGATAGCAGGTCCTCGCATCATTATCTCTATGTTCAGGTTTGAATTCAGTGTCCTTGTTCTTGTCATTGTCTTTCTCTTTATTCTTGTCTTTCTTATTCTTATCTTGCATGTTATTGATAGAATTTCTAGATATATCAGTATTTACTTCATTTGCAGCAGAGAGCTGTAAAAGAATATCACAGCACAGGCCTATAAAATCATTCTCTAAGAGTTGAGTATTATCTTTGTCAATTTGATTCATTCAATTCCTTATGAATGAGACTCAATCTCTGTTGACTTCTGTAAGCAGTCTGTTAAAAAACACAACATCTGAGATCTCATATTCTAGATGAATATAATCAGTTCTTATAACAATCAGATATTCAATGAAAGCTCTGTCAGATTCTTTGCTTTTGAAGATCATTTTAATAAGCTCTTTAAATAAACAAGTTCTATATATAGCAGGCCTCTTGGAAAAGTTATTCTCTATAATAGTTCATAGAGTATAAGCTGATAATTTGAACTTCTTGAGTATAGTGAAATGAGTCTTGATCTGTGAGACAATTGCAAATCATATGTAATTATATAATCAAAGATTGTGTTCTTTTCAGAAACATTATATATTTATAGTAGCATTCTTATCAAGATCATTATCTTCAAGAATATCATCAGTTTCAGACTGCTCTGCAGTCAAAAGAATTTTCTCTCTTCATATTGAGTAGTTGATGAATTCAGTGAGAACTATTAATCTTTTGATGAATCTTACTTAGCTTCTGAATTCTTCAAGAACTTTCATTATAACAGATGTCTTTTCTTTTTATTGAAGATATTCTATCAGATCTGCTCTCATCTCATCATCTACAGAGTCATCTCTACTGATCTTCATTCACTCAACCTCATACTGAAGTCTTGTAATTTCTAGTCTCATGTGAGTCTTCTCACTTACTGAGCTATTATTATTCCAGTCACTTAGATCTTCTGCATTATCTGACATCTTACTGATATCTTCAATCAGATCTTTATATATATTGAACTTATCAGACTATTTCTCTGTGATAATTTTATTCAGCTTAAATACCTCTGAAGCAGTCACTTTTCAGTTTGTTACAGACATTGATAAGCTCACACTCAATTCTTCTTATACTTCAGATATTTGTGAATTTCTTCTTCTATGCATTGATATATAATTCTTCATTAAGTCAGGCTTTTCACCTGATCTCAGGTTCATCATGAGTTCAATTAATTAATAAAAAACATCTAGACATGTGTAACAATATGTGAAGATGTAGTTAGCATGTTATTACAGTTATTCATTGCTTGTAAAGAGCTTCATAACCTCTTGAAGAATAATATTGTTGTGTTGTGTTGTAATCTAACTACGTGAGTTACACTAAATGAATAGATTGAGATAGTATATGACTAGAGTAGATATAGTAATCATTAACAGTAGATGTAGTAATCACTAACACAATCTATTTAGAGTGTATTCAATTGCACAGTTAACCTCTGTTAACCTCTGTTAAAAAGATTCACTTAACAGACTTTACTCATAGTACTGAAATTATCTACCTGAAAAAAGTCTTGCATTCAGTCTGTTATTATTATACCCTTCACTTACCTGTGATTAGAGTTCAACAGTGTAATTAGATCAAATAGTGAATAGTTATAACTTAAATAGACAAGATAAGTATAATGTAAGCTTGTGTAAAGCTGTGACTGCCTGCCAGCACTCAGGTATTTTGCAGACTCAGTTTTATCTTAGATAAGTAAGACAGGCCGGATTCCTTCTCATTATTATATACAGAGTATATATATATATCTCTTCTTGTTGAAAACTGTCAGAAATATGATAATTGATGTCATGAAGAACTCTGATAATGAATATGAGAATGAATAATTTAAGAGAAATACTGCTATATCAATACTATTAATTAGTCACTTAAATTACTGTGTATTCTGTTTCTCAGAGTGAAAATACAATACAGATGAAATCTGACATCTTCTTAAAGCTTGTTAATTAACTGAAGAACTATACAAAATAGATGAGATTAAAATGAAAGAAACAGAAATCTGCATCATCACTGTGTGTAATTGATTAAATATATCAAAATCACTATGAGATTAGAATGACAATCAAGGTTTGAAAAATTAACACCAGCAGCATGCTAATATTAATTTTTTAAGAGAAGGTTTAACAGAGATTAACTGTGTAACTGAATACACTCTTAGTGTAACTCGCATAGTTAGATTACAACACAACAATATGTTAGGAAAAAGAGGTTATACACTACTGAATGTCACTAACATTGTATTTTCTACATATTTCTCATATATCAGCTACTATAATACTCATCTAATACTACTTATACTAGCTCTCTTGACTTGCAT
>NW_003101674.1:1663189-1673528 GCF_000003855.2 Blastomyces gilchristii SLH14081
CATTTGAACTGATAACTATCATTCAAACTGAGATAATAATTCTCATTTATATCAACAGTATAAGACTACTCAAAAAAACCGCTCCACTACGAACTCGCTCGATTTTTCGAATAAGAACCTGCCGATAGATCCATTGAAAAGCCCTCGATCATACAAGCATTTTGACACCATCGCCGACCGCATACCCCGTGTGGTGGTGGAGTTGTCCAGCCAAATGTGAATCAGACATTGTTTGAAACTCCTGTGTGGGATTATCCCTCATTCTCCCCTACCACACCACAACCCCGGGCCAGATTGCTATACAAATTGTAAGGTGAAGAGACCTAGTCATATGCGCCAATCTTCTCGATTTTGGAAAATCCCTGATCTGTAATTGTGAAGATATCTGAGGAGCAACCTCCGCGAAGACCCTGTCCATCTTTGATGTTTCAAAACACCAACACCAAGTCCCACCCTTGTACCGCCCTTCCCAATCTGGCCCATCCCCAGCAGAAAAATACAAAAAGATACCTCAGTGATAATATCAAGCACATAATCAACAGCCACTTCTGAAGTGCAATCTCCATGGTCTGTCTTCAGTGTATCTAGACATCAACACCAAGTCTCACCCTCATATCACCCCTCTCAATCTGGCCGATCCCCGGCAGAAAAGTACAAAAAGATACCTCAGCAACTGTATTTGATACATAATCAACAGACACAACAACTATAAAATCAGTATATTTCAAGATCTGACTGAGCCTTTGATCCCTGCATAGTGAGATATATTAAATCTAGTTTTAATACCTCAATATTCAATAGATTCTGCAAGGAATTGAGAACAGTAACACTAGATTTCTATTGAATTTGAGAATTAACTCTATATTGATATAATCATTGATAAAGTCTTCTATTTTGAGATATAAATAACCAGTTCCTCTACATCTCACTGGCAATATTTATATTATTATATAGAAACAGACTTATATTCTCTATAATATCAAGACTCTGAAGAGGGAAAGTCTTGGTAGAAGGTATACAGTAGTGCATAGACTGGCCGGCAGGACCATGAATTTCACATTTGATTCTATTTGATCTGGTCTCATACATTTCTTGACGTGAGTCTCACCAGAATCAAGTCTTAAAAAAATCTGAAAATGAATCATTTCTGAGAGAAATGACATGAAAAATGACCAGATTTAATTCAAGAACAGTGAAATGAGAGTAATTTCTCAGAATAAACTGTGAAAGATAATTATTCTTCTAAAATCAGAATGAGACTGAGACTGAAGATTAAAATCAGTGTCATTCAGTTCACTCAGTAATTACTTATATAATCAGAATTTGATAATAATTATTGATAACACTTATGAAACAATTAAATACATTCTTATATAAGTTTATTCTTCACTTTCTCATGAAAACTACACTTCTCTGATATACTGTGATCAGAGGTATTAAACTGTCTGATAATTTCATATTTTACAATCATGAGTTTCTTGATTATTTCTTCTTATAATTGTCTCTGATAATAGTGATAAATATCTTAACTTGAGTGGAACTTTCACTTCATTCTCATCTCTGTCAATGAAATTGTCAGAATATTACATATTATCAGTGTAACAGGTGAATATGTACTCTCAACAATTTTTCATAACTCTAGAATTGATTTAGTGTGTAAATGCATCAGATTATCTTGAAGATAGTGATTAAATTCAGTTTTACAAGTATGTAGTTTTATCTGATTTTCAGTTGTAATCAATGTATACAAGTTCTATTTCAAAGTTAGTATTATAGTTCTATATAATATGAAGTGTTATCAAAGATCATTACTTACTAGAGAATTGTATTTCACTGTCTTCATATATTGAACATCTGCTTGTTCAAATCTCTGATAGTTGACATTGTAGTAGTCTCAGACTAATTTGATATATGAGTCTCATTTCTTCTATGTTCAATCTTGAGAAGTGTAAATATTAACTTAATAGAAGAAATCTAGTAGAGCTTCTACAGTATAGTACTCTGTAAAAGATTGTTCAGTTTTGCTGTAGTTATTATTATTATTCTTCAATTATAGATGTATGCAGTCAGAGACCATGACATCTACCTGAGAAATTTTAGTTCTCAGAGTTTTTCCTATATCTGTAAAGTTAACTATTATACATTCATCAATTTCAGATATGCAAAATCAGAAAATTCCAGCTCAGAATACAAAAGCTGTTTACAAATTGCAGTGTTTTAACATCTTCTGATACTTTGAAATCATTTGACAATATCATGACAAAGGAAAAGAGAAATAGAACACAGTCTTAAAGATAGACACATTAAATAGATAGATAGAAAGAAATTGAAAGAAAAAGATAAAGTAAAGAGAGACTATAACAAAACAAATTATTAAAAGATAGTATATAGCTGTTTTAACAGACTATATCTGATTGATTTCCTTCTCTTCATATTCAGATAATTCTGAATTTAGTCATTTTCTTGTAGCTGCTTGAGTTTCTGATAGAAAGTCTATTAAGTATTTAATTCCTGTCTCAGTTGAGAATAAGAATCTCATATTTAATTGATTTAGATCATACTTCTCTTTCAATCTGGCTCTGAGACTATTGTATAATGCACAGTGTATTACAATATACTCAGGATTCTCATTTGCATTGCAGAATGAGCATTCTATTGAGTCAAATCTATCATCAAATCTTTGTATATAAGATTTGAAATAGCCATGTCCTAGTTTCAGCTGTATTATAGATGAGAATATTTTCTTTTTACATTTAATTGAACAAGATTTTCACTTGGATTTTGTTTCAAATCTTGAATAATGTATACTCTTCTTTGATTTCTGCCAGCTTTCATTTCACTTGTCTAAACAAGATTCTTTTATTTTTCTCTTTATAAAAAACCAGGACATAATTTTTTGAATAGATCTGCTTAATTCTGCACCCTTTTTTACAGCTGAATCAGCCAATTCATTGCTATGAATATTCATATGAGTAGAAACTCAGTGCAAATGAAATATCAGCTTTGATGTTCTTCTCTTTTGAATTTTTAAAACAGAGTTTAAGATCAGTTCAAGATTCATTTGATCATTATGAATCTGACTATTTCTAAGTCTTTTTAAAGCAGCTTGACTATCAGAGAATATTCATGTCTCTTTCAAACTATTTTCTCTTTTATAAGATTTTATTTCTATGAGTTTGAAAGCTTTCACTATTACAAATAGTTCAGCATCAAAGACTTCAGATTCACAGCCTAGATTTCAGAAATCTGAGATAAAATTGATATTATCTTCAGTATAAGCAATGTCTGTGCCTAATCTATTCAGGATCTCATTTTTTGAGTCATCTGAATAAATCAGAATAGAGTCTTTTATATTGATTATAGAAATTGTCTTCAAATGCTGTTCATATTCTTTCTCTTTTGATAGTTCACTTATTTATAAGTCTATAAGAGATTCAAGCTTTTCTCTTCATGAAGATAACTTCTCATGATCAACTTTTGCAACATTTAAAGAAGAAAATTAATTTTTAATCAGAGAGCATAGTCTGTACAGTTGAGAAGACATTTTCTTTGAAGAATTATTTTCATTTCAATCAAGAAATCTATTTCAATTCAGTTCATTTCCAGAGTTAATTAATGAAAATGAAGAAGAGACTCTTTCTCTAATTATATAATTTGAGCTCATCTTTATAACTCTCAGAGCATGATTCATACAGGCCTTTTCAAATCTAATAGCTGGAGAAGGAATTGAAGCTTCAATTTTCATTTCTTCAATAGAAGATGATTTGAATACTTTCAGAATTCTTCTCAAGACTCTGTTTTGCAGACTTTGAAAGAGTTCAGTGAAATTCTCTTAATTATTCTATTAAACTTGAACTTTATAATCAGCTACTGATGTAATACAGGCTATATATAACTGTCTCATAGCCTGGAAGAATAGACCTCTCTCTGTATTTGATAGTCTGATTATGTTGTTTAATAGTCTTTCTGCCTTGACAGTTCTTTATTGAATGTGATATTTAAAATTCAACTTGAAGTTTAATCATACTTCTAATTATTTGATATTTACACTGAGTTTAATCTCTCTATTTAAAAGAGTTAGAGATAGTTCTTTTTCATTGAGTTTAGAAAAGAAATGAATTAACTCAGTTATATTCATATTAAATTAAATTTAATTGATATCTGCTCTAACAAAGATTTTCTTTGCAGCTTCTTCAATCACTTTCAAATTCTCTTTGATAGTTTTTGAGCTGTAGACTAGATCAATATCATTCATATAACTCAGAGATCTCACTATTCTCATATTTCTATTCTTGAATAGATATGCAGTGTATATTGTAAATAAAATGAGTGAGATTGAAGATTCTTATGATACTTCTATTTTTATCTCAGTCTTGTCTTATTTTATTCTATCAAAGAAAAGTTGTATAATTCTTTTAGATATAAAACAGTTAATTCATTTTATTAGAGAAAGTGACAGTTTTAACATCTTCAATGTCTGAATTAACTTTGACTTTGAAATATGATCAAATGCTTCTTTTATATCAATAAAAACTGCAGTTGAGACCAGATCTTCATGCTTTGCTATTTGAATATTATAAATAACTGAGAGAACAGTGTCAATTACAGAACACTGTTTTCTATCTCTTATTTATTCACTGAATAAAAGAGAATTACTGATAGAGCTTATAAAAGATAGTTAAGTAGCTATTATCTTTTCTAAAACCTTTTCTAGACAGTTCAATAGAGATATTACTCTATATAACTTAAGAATTGAAGTTTTTCTATTAGATTTTACAAGAATCACTTCAGTGACTTCTCTCCAGCATTCAGAATGATATCTATTTTTCAAGAGATTGAAAAAGAGCTCAAAATATTCATTCTTTAAGTAGGAGTATATATTTTGAATAATTAAGTGATTAATTGAATCAGGCCCTGCAGCAGTCTTAACTGAACTTGAGAAAATAGCTGACTCTAATTTATCTTGAGTAAGATCATGTCATTTCCAGTCATTTTCATTAATATAGTTAAGAAGTGATATATTCTCTTCCTCTGAATCTGAATCTGATGAGTTTTGAAAGAGAGTTCTTATAAAAGCTTGATATTTTTTCTCAAAAGAGTTTACTGTATATGATTCATTCTGAAACTTATATTCTAAGGTTGAAAGTTTTGCTACACTTCTTATTTTAGTATAGTTAAAAGCTTTAAAAACTTCTTTTTCTTATGCTTCTTCAAGAAATTTATTTCAGCAGTCTGTTTTAGCTTTTTTAATATCTGAAAAATATTTATTTCTGACAGCTTTGAACTCTTTATTAGAAATTATATCATTCTTTCAATCTCTTTTAACAGTAGTCAATTGTTTTCTTTTAGATATGATATTCTCATTTCATCAAGATTTTGAATACTCAGAAGACTTTCTCTTTGAAATATTGTCTTTAACACTTACTAGAATAATAGATGTAATGAGCTTCACTCTATTCTCAAGCATTTCATTTGAGATATCTTGACCAGGATTTCAATACAGCTCACTCTGTCTTTCAGATTTTAACAGTTTTATACTTTCTTCAACTGCCTTTCAGTCAGCTTTTGCAAAGTTAAACTTATTAGAGAGAAGAGAATTTTCACTCATTTATTTCTCACTCAGTTCAATATTAAATTAAATAATCTCATGATCTGATTCTGATGTCTCATTTGAATCAATAAACCAGTTTACAAGTCTTTTTTCTATTAGATTTTATGATATGAAGATTAGATCTATAATAGATTTCTGTTTCATGTCTTATCTAAAGAATGTTTATTAATAAGACTTGTTAACCAAATCTATTGAATGCTCAAAGATTCATTCAATCAGATTATCAGCTCTTACTACTCTTTTGCATTCTGAATTTCATCAGAGATGATGTGTATTGAAATCTTCTACAATTATAGAGTTTCTTGATGAAGTTATGTTCAGAAATTCTCTATCAATTATTCAGATGTTATTATTTTTCTTCAATGACTTTTCATTATAGATATTTATGAGCTGTATAGTATCAAACTCATTCTCTTTATCTATAATATCACTCATCAGAATATCAGGGTCAGATATGATATCAAATCTTAGATTAAATTGATATCTTAATCTCTTTCTTTCATAGATCACTACTCTTGACTTTATCTCAGACTTTTGAGGTAAAAAGCAGGAGTAGCTTAAATGAGAAATGACATATTTTTGCTCAGCATCAAAATTCAGCTTCTGAAGCAGTATAAAATCAACTTTTTATTCAAATGCAATTTAAAGACAAGAATAAATGTAATTTGAGTTTCTATTCACATTATTTTGAATAAATGTGATTTTTGAAGAGTTTTTAAACTTTTTTTATTGTTTTTGTTGTATATTCATACTAAAAGACAGTAGAGTAGAATCTAATCACTATTATCAGATAGTAGATTATAACTATTCTGAAAAGTAGAAATCTCAACTGCTTGTATTATATCCAGTTTATCATCAGAGTCATTTCTCAATTCTCTAATCTTAACAGAAGTTTGAGGATTCAAATTCTGTTTACATTTATCTGAAGAATTGAAGTTTGAAAATTTATATAGTTGAGAGTTTCTTCTTTTTAAGCTTGCAGTTGTGAGTTTACTGACTTGACTATTCTCTTCAGTTTTAGATTTGCTTTGAGCTTCATCTTTTCTCCAGTTCTTTTGAGTTCTTGAAGTAAATATACATTCTTTTAAGCTAGATGCATGTTTTTCTTTGCAATTAGAGTATTTAAGCAGAGTGTATTAATATATTTCATCTCTTTTTAAGCATGTTTCACATTTATACTCACTAGTTTTATAATCTCTGGCACAGAATGCACATTTTAAGTCTCTGAAATAGAAGATTACAAAGTGTTCATATCTTTGACAGTTTGAACACTGTGTTTGAGCTTTCAGATTCATTCTTGAGTCTTTGTATTCATGAACTCTCATTTTCAAATCTGTCACTCTTACTTCAGAGATCTTTGACTGTTCAAGTATCTTTATATACACTAGAACAGAGGCATTTCTTCTGCTTTATCTGAACTCAATTGAATTTAGTCATACAGGCTCTTTTCTCAGTTGAATAGAGTTGTATTCTTCTAATTTATTTTTGAGAAGTAGTATTTCTTCTTCACAGTCAAAAATTTCAACTGAAATATTATAAAGAATGAATTTGTCTCACTTTTCATCTCTTTCAGATAGAATTTTTGTGTTTAACAAAGATTCTACTGCTGATTTTCAGAGATTCTTATTCTGAATAAGAAATTCTGTACTGAATTCAGGCATTGTAGTCAGAATAATAGAGTTTTCAAAGAAGAATAGCTCAATTGAAGCTATAACTGATTTCTGAACTTCAATATCAGTCATTAACTGAGAAAAGAACTGCTGATTAATTTCATTTCTGATTCTGAAAATGAGATTTGAGTTTAGCTTGTTCCTTTATAAGATATTCTGGTTTGAGACTTTGAGAATAAGTCTTCTATTTCTGGAGATTTAAAAGTTTTTCTTCTTTTACATTTTTTTCTTCACCTTTCTATCAATAGAAGTATGAGTATTATTCTTCTCAGTTTTCTCAGGATTTTGAGCATGTTTTGAGATAGCAGGTTTAGAGACAGCAGATTCAGCTACTTGAGCATATGTTTTCTTCTGATTCAAAGAAGAAGAAGTAGAAAAGAAGAAAGAAGAGTAAGATAAGAAGTCAGTGATTGTACTAGAACTTTTCAATGTTTTTTGAACTGTGTTTGAAATTCTGAGTTTGAACTTAATTATCTCCTGTAGTTGTCTATTTTGAGCATGAAGAATTAATAGAACTTCTTCATTTATCTCACCCAGATACTACTTTTCAAGAATCTTGCTTACTTTTTCAAGTTTCTGTATTTCAAGAACTTGTTATTTCTCTATTTCTTCTTTCTTTCTTCTCTTCAGAATTTCAATCTCAGAAATAGTATTTGAAAAAGCATCTTTTTTCATATTAACTGAGTGTATTTTTGAACTCATTATTCTCACTCAATGAAAAGTTGATCAGACTGTTTCAATTGAGATATGTATTGAACTCTTTTGAAAAGTTGATCAGACTTTTTCAATTAAGAGGTTTCTAAGTCTGTTTTCAATTGAAAAGTTGGTTAGACTGTTTCAAAAGAAGAATAAAAGACTTTTATGTATAAAACACCTGATTTTTTTCACACTAGTTCAGTAACTAGGTTAGATTTTTGCAGAGAATCTAATAAACTAAAATTGATTTTTAAGATAATTCAATAAATTCTTTATAATCTCTTTCTTGAGATACAGTGAGAAAAAGTATGATATCAATTAATAATAAATCAGATAATATGACAGTTTTTGAGAGAAAAACTGATAAAAAATAAATCAATTTTTTACAGAGAAATTGATTAAAACTATTTAATTTTATTCTAAATCATTCAATTCTTCTCACACAACAAGTATACAACTCAAATCAGTTAATAAAGAGTGTAAAAAAGAATTAAGTATTAATAAAAGCTCTTCAGTCACTGAAAAAGTAATTCTTACTTAAAAGAATATGAAATTATGACAGAAAACAGCTCTGTTTTTAATTCTTTGTAAGAATATTGTATAAAATTCAGAGAAAAACATCTTACTTTTTCAAGAGAAGTAAAAAACTATTTCTAAGATTTTTTTTTTTTTACACTAACTGCTGCAGAAGAATAAGATAGAAACTGCTAAGATATACACTACTGTATACTTTCTATTAAGACTTTCCCTCTTCAGAGTCTTGATATTATAGAGAATATAAGTCTGTTTCTATATAATAATATAAATATTGTCAGCAGGATGTAGAGAAACTGATTATTTATATCTTAAAATAGAAGACTTTGTCAATAATTATATTAATATAGAGTTAATTCTTAAATTCAATAGAAATCTAGTATTGCTGTTCTCAATCTCTTACAGAATCTATTGAATATTAAGATATTAAAACTAGATTTAATATATCTCACTGTGCAGGAATCAAAGGCTCAGTCAGATCTTAGAATATACTGATTTAATAGTTATCATATCTGCTGATTATGTATTAAGTACAGTTGCTGAGATATCTTTTTGTACTTTTCTGTTGAGAATGAGCCAGATTAAGAGAGATGATATAAGAGTGAGACTTGGTATTGATATCTAGATACACTGAAGACAGACTGCAGAGATTGCACTTCAGAAGTGACTGTTAATTATATGCTTGATATTATCACTGAGATATCTTTTTATATTTTTCTGTCAGAAATGAGTCAGATTAGAAAGGATGATACAAGAATGAGACTTGATGTTAATGTTTTGAAATATCAAAGATGAACAGGGTTTTCATGAAGATCACTTCTTAGATATCTTCACAACTACAGATTGAAGATCTTTCAAAATTGAGAAGATTGATACATATGACTAGATCTCTTCATCTTACAATTTGTATAACACTTTGGCCTGGGATTGTGATGTGATAGAGAAGAATGAGGAATAATCTCACACAGAAGCTTTGAACAATGTTCAGTTCATATTTGACTGAATAACTTCATTATCACACAGGATATGTAATTAATGATGAGATCAGAATGCTTGTATAATTAAGAACTTTTCAATGAATCTATCAGTGAGTTCTTATTCAAAAAATTGAGTGAGTTTGTAATGAAGTGATTATCTGAAATACATTGTGTATTATACAATAGTCTCAGAGTCAGATTAAAGAAGAAGTATGATTTAAATCAATTAAATATGAGATTCTTATTCTCAACTGAGATAGAACTTAAATACTTAATAGACTTTCTATCAGAAACTCAAGCAGTTATAAGAAAATGACTCAATTCAGAAGTATCTGAATATGAAGAGATAAAAATTGATTAGATATGATCTGTTAAAACAGCTATATACTATCTTTTAATAATTTTATTTTATTATAGTCTTTCTTTACTGTACTTGTTTCTTTCTGTTCTTTTCTATCTATCTATTTAATATATCTATCTTTAGAACTATGTTCTCTTTTTCTTTGTTATGATATTTTCAAATAATTTCAAAGTATTAATAGATATTAAAATACTGCAATTTATAAACAGTTTTTATATTCTGAGCTGGAATTTTCTGATTTTATATATCTGAAATTGATAAGTGTATAATAGTTGACTCTATAGATATAGAAAAAACTCTGAGAATTAAAGATTCTTAGATAGATGTCATAGTCTCTGACTATATATATCTATAATTGAAGAATAATAATAATAATAAGAATAAATACAATTTGAGTTTCTATTCATATTATTTTAAATAAATATGATTTTTAAAGAGTTTTTAAACTTTTTTTGTTGTTTTTATTATATATTTATACTAAAAGAGAGTA